>NC_092119.1:2572983-2764218 GCF_045679555.1 Salvelinus alpinus
TGACTTGATGTTGTTTTCAGGACTCTAGAAATAGTTGTTATGCTTACATTGTGAATATTTCCAAATGTAATGTTGTCTGCCGACACTCTGTCCCGAATCTCTGTCAGTTTTATTCCATTGTTTCTGATGACCATATCAACGATTGCAGTTTCCTGCACAGCAGTGAAAATCCTACCTCTCCCACTTGTGGGAGGTAACCGTTGGATCCTAAGCAGAAATAATTAAAAACTATTACACACAATTGGGGTTTGGAGGCTTTGCTCCATTTACTTCTGTAATGTGCAGTTCAGTCAGATGCCCTTGCAGAATGCACATTTTACCTGTTGTTTTGTCCGGAAGTTTCTCATAATAGATGCCACTGTTGAGCGTTGCAGATTTGGCTGCACTCTCAGACCAGCCTCTCTCATTGATAGATCATGATTTATTACAGGATCAGTTAGAGCAGCCCTAATCTCATCTGAGACTACAGCTCTGGATCTTCCTCTCAGTCTTCTTCCACCACACATACAGTGGGGAGAACAAGTATTTGATACACTGCCGATTTTGCAGGTTTTCCTACTTACAAAGCATGTAGAGGTCTGTAATTTTTATCATAGGTACACTTCAACTATGAGAGACGGAATCTAAAACAAAAATCCAGAAAATCACATTGTATGATTTTTAAGTAATTAATTTGCATTTTATTGCATGACATAAGTATTTGATACATCAGAAAAGCAGAACTTAATATTTGGTACAGAAACCTTTGTTTGCAATTACAGAGATCATACGTTTCCTGTAGTTCTTGACTAGGTTTGCACACACTGCAGCAGGGATTTTGGCCCACTCCTCCCTACAGATCTTCTCCAGATCCTTCAGGTTTCGGGGCTGTCGCTGGGCAATACGGACTTTCAGCTCCCTCCAAAGATTTTCTATTGGGTTCAGGTCTGGAGACTGGCTAGGCCACTCCAGGACCTTGAGATGCTTCTTCCGGAGCCACTCCTTAGTTGCCATGGCTGTGTGTTTCGTGTCGTTGTCATGCTGGAAGACCCAGCCACGACCCATCTTCAATGCTCTTACTGAGGGAAGGAGGTTGTTGGCCAAGATCTCGCGATACATGGCCCCATCCATCCTCCCCTCAATACGGTGCAGTCGTCCTGTCCCCTTTGCAGAAAAGCATCCCCAAAGAATGATGTTTCCACCTCCATGCTTCACGGTTGGGATGGTGTTCTTGGGGTTGTACTCATACTTCTTCCTCCAAACACGGCGAGTGGAGTTAGACCAATAAGCTCTATTTTTGTCTCATCAGACCACATGACCTTCTCCCATTCCTCCTCTGGATCATCCAGATGGTCATTGGCAAACTTCAGACAGGCCTGGACATGCACTGGCTTAAGCAGGGGGACCTTGCGTGCGCTGCAGGATTTTAATCCATGACGGCGTAGTGTGTTACTAATGGTTTTCTTTGAGACTGTGGTCCCAGCTCTCTTCAGGTCATTGACCAGGTCCTGCCGTGTAGTTCTGGGCTGATCCCTCACCTTCCTCATGATCATTGATGCCCCACGAGGTGAAATCTTGCATGGAGCCCCAGACCGAGGGTGATTGACCGTCATCTTGAACTTCTTCCATTTTCTAATAATTGCGCCAACAGTTGTTTCCTTCTCACCAAGCTGCTTGCCTATTGTCCTGTAGCCCATCCTAGCCTTGTGCAGGTCTACAATTTTATCCCTGATGTCCTTACACAGCTCTCTGGTCTTGGCCATTGTGGAGAGGTTGGAATCTGTTTGATTGAGTGTGTGGACAGGTGTCTTTTATACAGGTAACGAGTTCAAACAGGTGCAGTTAATACAGGTAATGAGTGGAGAACAGGAGGGCTTCTTAAAGAAAAACTAACAGGTCTGTGAGAGCCGGAATTCTTACTGGTTGGTAGGTGATCAAATACTTATGTCATGCAATAAAATGCAAATTAATTATTTTAAAATCATACAATGTGATTTTCTGGATTTTTGTTTTAGATTCCGTCTCTCACAGTTGAAGTGTACCTATGATAAAAATTACAGACCTCTACATGCTTTGTAAGTAGGAAAACCTGCAAAATCGGCAGTGTATCAAATACTTGTTCTCCCCACTGTACGTACTCCTCTCCCTCTCCCTCTCCCAGCCACTCTTCTTCCTCTGTCAGCCACTTCTCTATCTCTGGCTGGGTCCATGTTTACATTACAGTACAGCAATATTCCTAAAATGTCCCCTTTTGTATAGATGGTAATGTAATTGAACGACTAACACCTGGGCAGGTGTTCAGCTACAATGGGAATCAGCTGTGGTTGGTCTAATTGTTTTGATAGTATTTCATTGTTTAGATTTGGAATATATTTCAATACGATATTACTGTAGAAATGTAGGTAATTGTTGTCTTATTCAATTTTGTGTTATGTTTTAAACTTAATTTTAACAGTTTTTGAAACGAGTATGTAAACATGTGCAAATTGGCCTGTAGGTACATAGAGTTTTGGTGGTGGTTGTGTCTGAGTGAGAAAAGAATTCATGAAATTTGAAAGATGTAGTCATTGAATGCATTTTGTGCGAAAGCAATGAAACATGATCCACAGTTTAGCCCACATAGACTGCTGTTGTGCTCACTGTGTGAAGGGTTTTGAAAAAATGACCTAAGCATTGAGAAATGGGTCCTAGCGATTGTAAAAAAAACAACTATCATCTACAATACAGGCCTGCCCTGTCCAAAGCTCCTATTACCGTGTTAACGCCAAGAGGACACCTGACACAGGACCAGGCCCAAAGGTCATAAAGCCGAGTGTCAGAAGAGGCTCGGCTATCTCATTCCCAGGATTCATAGCGAGCCAGAGCCCGACACCAAGTTATGCGACTAACTGAATGACTGGACCAAATGAGGTCATGAAGATTGGCTGACTGACTGACTGACTGGACCAGATTTAAAAAAGATTTATTTAACCTGGCAAGTCAGTTAAGAACAAATTCTTATTTACAATGACAGCCTACTCTGGCCAGACCTCGATGACGCTGGGCCAATTGTGCGTCGCCCTATGGGACTCCCAACCACAGCCAGACGTGATGGAGCCTGGATTTGAACAAGGGACTGTAGTGACACCTCTTGCATTGAGATGCAGTGCCTTAGACCGCTGCGCCACTCAGGAGGCCATGAATGAGATGAGGTCATGAGGATAGACTGACTGACTGACTGACTGACTGACTGACTGACTGACTGACTGACTGACTGACCAGATGAGGTCATGAGGATAGACTGAATGACGGACTGACTGGCTGACTGACTGGCTGACTGACTGGCTGACTGGCTAGCTGACCAGATGAGGTCATGAGGATAGACTGAATGACTGAATGACTGAATGACGGACTGACTGGCTGACTGACTGGCTGACTGGCTGACTGGCTAGCTGACCAGATGAGCTCATGAGGATAGACTGAATGACTGACTGACTGACTGACTGACTGACTGACTGACTGACTGACTGACTGACTGGCTGACTGACTGGCTGACTGACTGACTGGCTGACTGGCTGGCTGGCTAGCTGACCAGATGAGGTCATGAGGATAGACTGAATGACTGAATGACTGACTGGCTGACTGACTGGCTGACTGACTGGCTGGCTGGCTAGCTGACCAGATGAGGTCATGAGGATAGACTGAATGACTGAATGACTGACTGACTGGCTGACTGGCTGACCAGATGAGGTCATGAGGATAGACTGAATGACTGACTGAATGACTGACTGACTGGCTGACTGACTGGCTGACTGGCTAGCTGACCAGATGAGGTCATGAGGATAGACTGAATGACTGAATGACTGGCTGGCTGGCTGACTGACTGACTGACTGACCAGATGAGGTCATGAGGATAGACTGAATGACTGAATGGCTGGCTGGCTGACTGACTGACTGGCTGACTGGCTGACTGGCTAGCTGACCAGATGAGGTCATGAAGTGCAGCAAAAAGAAGAAGAAAAGAGAAGTCAGATCCTAGGAAGCCTTCCTTACTGCCACGCTGACGGTTGGTCTAGTGATCTCAGATCATAGGAAGCCTTCCTTACTGCCGCGCTGACGGTTGGTCTAGTGATCTCAGATCATAGGAAGCCTTCCTTACTGCCACGCTGACGGTTGGTCTAGTGATCTCAGATCATAGGAAGCCTTCCTTACTGCCACGCTGACGGTTGGTCTAGTGATCTCAGATCATAGGAAGCTTTCCTTACTGCCACGCTGACGGTTGGTCTAGTGATCTCAGATCATAGGAAGCTTTCCTTACTGCCACGCTGACGGTTGGTCTAGTGATCTCAGATCATAGGAAGCCTTCCTTACTGCCACGCTGACGGTTGGTCTAGTGATCTCAGATCATAGGAAGCCTTCCTTACTGCCACGCTGACGGTTGGTCTAGTGATCTCAGATCATAGGAAGCCTTCCTTACTGCCACGCTGACGGTTGGTCTAGTGATCTCAGATCATAGGAAGCCTTCCTTACTGCCGTGCCGACGGTTGGTCTAGTGATCTCAGATCATAGGAAGCCTTCCTTACTGCCACGCTGACGGTTGGTCTAGTGATCTCAGATCATAGGAAGCCTTCCTTACTGCCACGCTGATGGTTGGTCTAGTGATCTCAGATCATAGGAAGCCTTCCTTACTGCCACGCTGACGGTTGGTCTAGTGATCTCAGATCATAGGAAGCCTTCCTTACTGCCACGCTGACGGTTGGTCTAGTGATCTCAGATCATAGGAAGCCTTCCTTACTGCCACGCTGACGGTTGGCCTAGTGATCTCAGATCATAGGAAGCTTTCCTTACTGCCACGCTGACGGTTGGTCTAGTGATCTCAGATCATAGGAAGCCTTCCTTACTGCCACGCTGACGGTTGGTCTAGTGATCTCAGATCATAGGAAGCCTTCCTTACTGCCACGCTGACGGTTGGTCTAGTGATCTCAGATCATAAGAAGCCTTCCTTACTGCCACGCTGACGGTTGGTCTAGTGATCTCAGATCATAGGAAGCCTTCCTTACTGCCGTGCCGACGGTTGGTCTAGTGATCTCAGATCATAGGAAGCCTTCCTTACTGCCGCGCTGACGGTTGGTCTAGTGATCTCAGATCATAGGAAGCCTTCCTTACTGCCACGCTGACGGTTGGTCTAGTGATCTCAGATCATAGGAAGCCTTCCTTACTGCCACGCTGACGGTTGGTCTAGTGATCTCAGATCATAGGAAGCCTTCCTTACTGCCACGCTGACGGTTGGTCTAGTGATCTCAGATCATAGGAAGAATTCCTTACTGCCATGCCGACGGTTGGTCTAGTGATCTCAGATCATAGGAATCCTTCCTTACTGCCGCGCTGACGGTTGGCCTAGTGATCTCAGATCATAGGAAGCCTTCCTTACTGCCACGCTGACGGTTGGTCTAGTGATCTCAGATCATAGGAAGCCTTCCTTACTGCCACGCTGACGGTTGGCCTAGTGATCTCAGATCATAGGAAGCCTTCCTTACTGCCGCGCTGACGGTTGGTCTAGTGATCAACACCGCTGTCTCCGGAATACACATTCCCAGTGGAATCCCCATTGTGGCAATTTCTATCCTGTCCCCTCCTGTCCCAGCCACCCTTGTACCTCAGCCTGTCCCTGTGCCACCTTCAGGAAATCTTTGACTATGTACAGACTCAGTGAGCATAGCCTTGCTATTGAGAAAGGCCTCCAAAGACAGACCTGGCTCTGAAGAGAAGACAGGCTATGTGCACACTGCCCACAAAATGAGGTGGAAACTGAGCTGCACTTCCTAACCTCCTGCCAAATGTATGACCATATTAGAGACTCATATTTCCCTCAGATTACACAGACCCATAAAGAATTCGAAAACAAATCCAATCTTGATAAACCCCCATATCTACTGGGTGAAATATAACAGTGTGATATCACAGCAGCAATATTTGTAACCAGTGAAGAACAAACACCATTGTAAATACTTATTTTTAACTCTTTGCCCATCATTGCAACACTGTATATCGACATAATATGACATTTGAGATGTCTTTATTCTTTTGGAACTTTTTGTGAGTGTAATGTTTACTGTAAATTTGGTATTGTTTATTTCACTTTGGTTTATTATCCATTTCACTTGCTTTGGCAATGTAAACATATGTTTCCCATGCCAATAAAGCCCCTTAAATTAAAATTGGGATAGAGAAAATTAGAGTTAGAGGGAGAGAGAGAGAGAGACTCAGTGGGTCTCTACTCAAGTAATCCAAGAGAGAGAGAGGAAGAGAGAGAGAGAGGAAGAGAGAGAGAGAGGAAGAGAGAGAGAGAGAGAGAGAGAGAGAGAGAGAGAGAGAGAGAGAGAGAGAGAGAGAGAGAGAGAGAGAGAGAGAGAGAACGAGAGAGAGGGGAGAGGAAGAGAGAGAGAGGAGAGGGGAGAGGAAGAGAGAGAGAGGAAGAGAGAGAGGAATAGAGAGAGGGAGAGGAAGAGAGAGAGAGAGCACTAAGGCTTTAGAGAATCATTTCATGTCATCTCCTATTGCCAGTAATTACCACTAAGACTGAAGGATGTGTCTAGCCATCACAGGAGGTTGGTGGGTCCTTAATTGGGGAGAACAGGCTTGTGGTAATAACTGGAGCGGAATTAGTGGAATGGTATCAAAGAAATCAAACACGTGGTTCCTACCTTTTACCTCAGTACTTTGTTGAAGCACCTTTGGCAGTGATTACAGCCTCAAGTCTTCTTGGGTATGACGCTACAAGCTTGGCACACCTGTATTTGGGGAGTTTCTCCCATTCTTCTCTCCAGATCCTCTCAAGCTCTGTTAGGTTGGATGGGGAGCGTCGCTGCACAGCTATTTTCAGGGTCTCTCCAGAGATGTTCGATCGGGTTCAAGTCCGGGCTCTGGCTGGGCCACTCAAGGACATTCAGAGTCCCAAAATGTTGTCTTGGCTGTGTGCTTAGGGTCGTTGTCCTGTTGGAAGGTGAACCTTTGCCCCAGTCTGAGGTCCTGAGTGCTCTGGAGCAGGTTTTTTATCAAGGATCTCTCTGTACTTTGCTCCGTTCATCTTTCCCTCGATCCTGACTAGTCTCCCAGTCCCTGCCGCTGAAAAACATCTCCACAGCATGATGCTGCCACCACCAAGCTTCACCGTAGGGATGGTGCCAGGTTTCCTCCAGATGTGACGCTTGGCATTCAGGCCAAAGAGTAAAACCTTGGTTTCATCAGACAAAATAATCTTGTTTCTCATGGTCTGAGAGTCTTCAGGTGACTTTTGGCAAACTCCAAGTGGGCTGTCATGTGCCTTTTACTGAGGAGTGCCTTCCGTCTGGCCAACTCTACCATAAAGTCCTGATTGGTGGAGTGCTGCCGAGATGATTATCCTTCTGGAAGGATATCCATCTACACGGAGGAACTCTGGAGCTCTGTCAGAGTGACCATCGGGTTGTTGGTCACCTCCCTGACCAAGGCCCTTCTCTCCCAATTACTCAGTTTGGCCGGGCGGCCAGCTCTAGGAAGAGTCTTGGTGGTTCCAAATTTCCTCCATTTAAGAATGATGAAGGCCCCTGTGTTCTTGGGGACCTTCAATGCTGCAGAAATACCCTTCCCCAGATCTGTGCCTTGACACAATTCTGTCTCTGAGCTCTACAAACAATTCCTTGGACCTCATGGCTTGGTTTTTGCTCTGACATGCACTGTCAACTGTGGGACCTCATCATTTCCAAATCCTGTCCAATCAAATGAATTCACCACAGGTGGACTGCAAGTTGTAGAAACATCTCAAGGATGACCAATGGAAACAGGATGCACCTGAGCTCAATTTCGAGTCTCATAGCAAAGGCTCTAAATACTTATGTACATAAGTATTTTACATTTTTAATACATTTGCGAAAATGTCTAAAAACCTGTTTTCGCTTTGTCGTTGTGGGGTATTGTGTGTAGATTGATGAGGGGAAACAAGGATTTAATCAATTTTAGAACAAGTCTGTAACATAAAATGTGGAAAAAGTCAAGGGGTCCGATTGCAATGTATAGTGAAATCACAGATTAAACCCAGATTAAGCCTAGAATAGGCCCAGATTAAGCCTAGATTAGGCCCGATTAAGCCCAGATTAAGCACAGATTAAGCCCAGGGTTCAGGTTGTGTAGTTATGCAGGGTTCAGGTTGTGTAGTTATGCAGGGTTCAGGTTGTGTAGTTATGCAGGGTTCAGGTTGTGTAGTTATGCAGGGTTCAGGTTGTGTAGTTATTACAGGGTTCAGGTTGTGTAGTTGTGCAGGGTTCAGGTTGTGTAGTTATGCAGGGTTCAGGTTGTGTAGTTATTGCAGGGTTCAGGTTGTGTAGTTATGCAGGGTTCAGGTTGTGTAGTTGTGCAGGGTTCAGGTTGTGTAGTTGTGCAGGGTTCAGGTTGTGTAGTTGTGCAGGGTTCAGGTTGTGTAGTTATTACAGGGTTCAGGTTGTGTAGTTACAGGGTTCAGGTTGTGTAGTTATGCAGGGTTCAGGTTGTGTAGTTATTACAGGGTTCAGGTTGTGTAGTTATGCAGGGTTCAGGTTGTGTAGTTATGCAGGGTGCAGGTTGTGTAGTTATGCAGTTATGCAGTTATTCTTGATACACACGGGAAACTGTTGAGCGTGAAAACAAACCGGTTCCTGGCATCTACTACCAAATCCTGTTCAAAAGACACTTCAATATGTTGTCTTCCCCTTTCACCCTCTGAATGGCACACAGACACAATCCATGTCTCAATTGTCTCAAGGCTTAAAAATCCTTCTTTAACCACCTGTCTCCTCCCCTTCATCTACACTGATCGAAGTGGATTTAACCGGTGGCATCAATAAGGGATCATATCTTTCACCTGGATTCACCTGGTCAGTCTACGTCATGGAAAGAGCAGGTGTTCTTAATGTTTTGGGGTTGAGATGTGTTGAGAGCGTCGCCCGCATAAGAATACACTTAACAGTATACAGAAACCTCGTTGTGTCCCAAATGGAACCCTATTCCCTATGTAGTGCACTACTTTTGACCAGGGGTTCATGTCCCAAATGGAACCCTATTCCCTATGTAGTGCACTACTTTTGACCAGGGGCTCATGTCCCAAATTGAACCCTATTCCCTATGTAGTGCACTACTTTTGACCAGGGTTTCATGTCCCAAGTGGTTTCCTATGTGCTTTTGACCAGAGGAAAGTGGTACACTACACAGGGAATAGGGGACCGTGTGGGACACATCCTCTGTCCTCTTATTCAGAAGCCTCTGGTCCTTCTGCTGCAAAGGATTGTGGCATACCAAGACTGTCACAATCTCCGGAACATTCCATAATTACTGTTGGTGGTGGGTAATTAATTAGTTAGATTCCATTTGCATCAAAAAAGAAGAATGGGAAGAAAAAAAATTGTATCTTTCTCTCTCTCTCTCTCTCTCTCTCTCGCTCTCTCTCTCTCCCCTCTTCCTCTCCCCCACCCCTCCTCCCCTCCCTTCTGTAATGTGTAGTTGTCCCCTCCTCCTCCTCTCCTCTCCTCCCCTCCTCCCCTCTGTAATGTTGTAACCGTCTTGCCTCTCGGAGTGACAGGACACATGTCCACATATGTCCCCTTCCTACTGACCACTCAGCTCTTCTCCTGCCAAGATATAACCCTGCTGCAGTCAGTCTGTGTATCCCAAATGACATCCTATCCCCTAAATAGTGCACTACTTTTGACCAGGGCCCTACGGACCCATTTAGTGTGCACGCGGGCAGTTAGACCCTCCGCTTCAGGCTTTACACTACGTTGTAGTCCCAAATGGCACCCTATTCCCTATGTAGTGCACTACTTTTGACCAGGGCCCTAGTCAAACGTAGTGCACTATGTAGGGAATAGGGTGCCATTTGGGATGTGACTAACCCTGCAGCAAGGCATGCACTGTCACGCTCATATACACTAGACAGACAGTCTCCCTGGTAAACCAGGTACATAGACAACCATTCTCCCTGGTAAACCAGGTACATAGACAGACAGTCTCACTGGTTAACCAGGTACATAGACAGACAGTCTCACTGGTAAACCAGGTACATAGACAACCATTCTCCCTGGTAAACCAGGTACATAGACAACCATTCTCACTGGTAAACCAGGTACATAGACAGACAGTCTCACTGGTAAACCAGGTACATAGACAACCATTCTCACTGGTAAACCAGGTACATAGACAGACAGTCTCACTGGTTAACCAGGTACATAGACAGACAGTCTCACTGGTAAACCAGGTACATAGACAACCATTCTCCCTGGTAAACCAGGTACATAGACAGACAGTCTCACTGGTTAACCAGGTACATAGACAGACAGTCTCACTGGTAAACCAGGTACATAGACAACCATTCTCACTGGTAAACCAGGCCTGTCTCTACTTCCTTTTACATCTGGGGCCGGTTTCCCTGACACCGATAAAAGTCCTGACACTAAAAAACAATAGAACATCTTTATTGAGAATGCTTTTCAGTCCCTGACTAGGCTTAATCTGGGCTTCATCTGGGCCTAATCTAGGCTTAATCTGGGCTTAATCTAGGCTTCATCTGGGCTTCATCTGGGCCTAATCTAGGCTTAATCTGTGCTTAATCTGGGCTTAATCGGGCCTAATCTAGGCTTAATCTGGGCCTAATCTAGGCTTAATCTGGGTTTAATCTGTGATTTCACTATACATTGCAATCGGACCCCTTGACTTTTTCCACATTTTATGTTACAGACTTGTTCTAAAATTGATTAAATCCTTGTTTCCCCTCATCAATCTACACACAATACCCCACAACGACAAAGCGAAAACGGGTTTTTAGACATTTTCGCAAATGTATTAAAAATGTAAAATACTTATGTACATAAGTATTTAGAGCCTTTGCTATGAGACTCGAAATTGAGCTCAGGTGCATCCTGTTTCCATTGGTCATCCTTGAGATGTTTCTACAACTTGCAGTCCACCTGTGGTGAATTCATTTGATTGGACAGGATTTGGAAATGATGAGGTCCCACAGTTGACAGTGCATGTCAGAGCAAAAACCAAGCCATGAGGTCCAAGGAATTGTTTGTAGAGCTCAGAGACAGAATTGTGTCAAGGCACAGATCTGGGGAAGGGTATTTCTGCAGCATTGAAGGTCCCCAAGAACACAGGGGCCTTCATCATTCTTAAATGGAGGAAATTTGGAACCACCAAGACTCTTCCTAGAGCTGGCCGCCCGGCCAAACTGAGTAATTGGGAGAGAAGGGCCTTGGTCAGGGAGGTGACCAACAACCCGATGGTCACTCTGACAGAGCTCCAGAGTTCCTCCGTGTAGATGGATATCCTTCCAGAAGGATAATCATCTCGGCAGCACTCCACCAATCAGGACTTTATGGTAGAGTTGGCCAGACGGAAGGCACTCCTCAGTAAAAGGCACATGACAGCCCACTTGGAGTTTGCCAAAAGTCACCTGAAGACTCTCAGACCATGAGAAACAAGATTATTTTGTCTGATGAAACCAAGGTTTTACTCTTTGGCCTGAATGCCAAGCGTCACATCTGGAGGAAACCTGGCACCATCCCTACAGTGAAACATGGTGGTGGCAGCATCATGCCGTGGGAATGTTTTTCAGCGGCAGGGACTGGGAGACTAGTCAGGATCGAGGGACAGATGAACGGAGCAAAGTACAGAGAGATCCTTGATAAAAAACCTGCTCCAGAGCACTCAGGACCTCAGACTGGGGCAAAGGTTCACCTTCCAACAGGACAACGACCCTAAGCACACAGCCAAGACAACATTGAACCCTGCATAACTACACAACCTGAACCCTGCATAACTACACAACCTGAACCCTGCATAACTACACAACCTGAACCCTGCATAACTACACAACCTGAACCCTGCATAACTACACAACCTGAACCCTGCACAACTACACAACCTGAACCCTGCATAACTACACAACCTGAACCCTGCACAACTACACAACCTGAACCCTGCACAACTACACAACCTGAACCCTGCACAACTACACAATATGAACCCTGCACAACTACACAACCTGAACCCTGCATAACTACACAACCTGAACCCTGCACAACTACACAACCTGAACCCTGCATAACTACACAACCTGAACCCTGCACAACTACACAACCTGAACCCTGCACAACTACACAACCTGAACCCTGCATAACTACACAACCTGAACCCTGCATAACTACACAACCTGAACCCTGTAATAACTACACAACCTGAACCCTGCATAACTACACAACCTGAACCCTGCATAACTACACAACCTGAACCCTGCACAACTACACAACCTGAACCCTGCATAACTACACAACCTGAACCCTGCACAACTACACAACCTGAACCCTGCACAACTACACAACCTGAACCCTGTAATAACTACACAACCTGAACCCTGCACAACTACACAACCTGAACCCTGCATAACTACACAACCTGAACCCTGCATAATTACACAACCTGAACCCTGCATAACTACACAACCTGAACCCTGCATAACTACACAACCTGAACCCTGCATAACTACACAACCTGAACCATGCACAACTACACAACTACACAACCTGAACCCTGCACAACTACACAACCTGAACCCTGCATAACTACACAACCTGAACCCTGCATAACTACACAACCTGAACCCTGCATAACTACACAACCTGAACCCTGCATAACTACACAACCTGAACCCTGCATAACTACACAACCTGAACCCTGCATAACTACACAACCTGAACCCTGCATAACTACACAACCTGAACCCTGCATAACTACACAACCTGAACCCTGCATAACTACACAACCTGAACCCTGCATAACTACACAACCTGAACCCTGCATAACTACACAACCTGAACCCTGCACAACTACACAACCTGAACCCTGCATAACTACACAACCTGAACCCTGTAATAACTACACAACCTGAACCCTGCACAACTACACAACTACACAACCTGAACCCTGCATAACTACACAACCTGAACCCTGCATAACTACACAACCTGAACCCTGCATAACTACACAACCTGAACCCTGCATAACTACACAACCTGAACCCTGCATAACTACACAACCTGAACCCTGCACAACTACACAACCTGAACCCTGCATAACTACACAACCTGAACCCTGCACAACTACACAACCTGAACCCTGCACAACTACACAACCTGAACCCTGCACAACTACACAATATGAACCCTGCACAACTACACAACCTGAACCCTGCATAACTACACAACCTGAACCCTGTAATAACTACACAACCTGAACCCTGCACAACTACACAACCTGAACCCTGCATAACTACACAACCTGAACCCTGCACAACTACACAACCTGAACCCTGCACAACTACACAACCTGAACCCTGCATAACTACACAACCTGAACCCTGCATAACTACACAACCTGAACCCTGTAATAACTACACAACCTGAACCCTGCATAACTACACAACCTGAACCCTGCATAACTACACAACCTGAACCCTGCACAACTACACAACCTGAACCCTGCATAACTACACAACCTGAACCCTGCACAACTACACAACTACACAACCTGAACCCTGCACAACTACACAACCTGAACCCTGTAATAACTACACAACCTGAACCCTGCACAACTACACAACCTGATCCCTGCATAACTACACAACCTGAACCCTGCATAATTACACAACCTGAACCCTGCATAACTACACAACCTGAACCCTGCATAACTACACAACCTGAACCCTGCATAACTACACAACCTGAACCATGCACAACTACACAACTACACAACCTGAACCCTGCACAACTACACAACCTGAACCCTGCATAACTACACAACCTGAACCCTGCATAACTACACAACCTGAACCCTGCATAACTACACAACCTGAACCCTGCATAACTACACAACTACACAACCTGAACCCTGCACAACTACACAACCTGAACCCTGCATAACTACACAACCTGAACCCTGCATAACTACACAACCTGAACCCTGCATAACTACACAACCTGAACCCTGCATAACTACACAACCTGAACCCTGCATAACTACACAACCTGAACCCTGCATAACTACACAACCTGAACCCTGCATAACTACACAACCTGAACCCTGCATAACTACACAACCTGAACCCTGCACAACTACACAACCTGAACCCTGCATAACTACACAACCTGAACCCTGCACAACTACACAACCTGAACCCTGCATAACTACACAACCTGAACCCTGTAATAACTACACAACCTGAACCCTGCACAACTACACAACTACACAACCTGAACCCTGCATAACTACACAACCTGAACCCTGCACAACTACACAACCTGAACCCTGCACAACTACACAACCTGAACCCTGTAATGACTACACAACCTGAACCCTGCACAACTACACAACCTGAACCCTGCATAACTACACAACCTGAACCCTGCATAACTACACAACCTGAACCCTGTAATGACTACACAACCTGAACCCTGCACAACTACACAACCTGAACCCTGCATAACTACACAACCTGAACCCTGCATAACTACACAACCTGAACCCTGCATAACTACACAACCTGAACCCTGCACAACTACACAACCTGAACCCTGCACAACTGCACAACCTGAACCCTGCATAACTACACAACCTGAACCCTGCACAACTACACAACCTGAACCCTGCATAACTACACAACCTGAACCCTGCACAACTACACAACCTGAACCCTGCATAACTACACAACCTGAACCCTGCACAACTACACAACCTGAACCCTGCATAACTACACAACCTGAACCCTGTAATAACTACACAACCTGAACCCTGCACAACTACACAACCTGAACCCTGCATACCTACACAACCTGAACCCTGCATAATTACACAACCTGAACCCTGCATAACTACACAACCTGAACCCTGCATAACTACACAACCTGAACCCTGCATAACTACACAACCTGAACCATGCACAACTACACAACTACACAACCTGAACCCTGCACAACTACACAACCTGAACCCTGCATAACTACACAACCTGAACCCTGCATAACTACACAACCTGAACCCTGCATAACTACACAACCTGAACCCTGCATAACTACACAACCTGAACCCTGCACAACTACACAACCTGAACCCTGCATAACTACACAACCTGAACCCTGCACAACTACACAACCTGAACCCTGCATAACTACACAACCTGAACCCTGTAATAACTACACAACCTGAACCCTGCACAACTACACAACTACACAACCTGAACCCTGCATAACTACACAACCTGAACCCTGCACAACTACACAACCTGAACCCTGCACAACTACACACCCTGTAATGACTACACAACCTGAACCCTGCACAACTACACAACCTGAACCCTGCATAACTACACAACCTGAACCCTGCATAACTACACAACCTGAACCCTGCATAACTACACAACCTGAACCCTGCACAACTACACAACCTGAACCCTGCACAACTACACAACCTGAACCCTGCATAACTACACAACCTGAACCCTGCACAACTACACAACCTGAACCCTGCATAACTACACAACCTGAACCCTGCACAACTACACAACCTGAACCCTGCATAACTACACAACCTGAACCCTGAACCCTGCACAACTACACAACCTGAACCCTGCATAACTACACAACCTGAACCCTGTAATAACTACACAACCTGAACCCTGCACAACTACACAACCTGAACCCTGCATAACTACACAACCTGAACCCTGCATAATTACACAACCTGAACCCTGCATAACTACACAACCTGAACCCTGCATAACTACACAACCTGAACCCTGCATAACTACACAACCTGAACCATGCACAACTACACAACTACACAACCTGAACCCTGCACAACTACACAACCTGAACCCTGCATAACTACACAACCTGAACCCTGCATAACTACACAACCTGAACCCTGCATAACTACACAACCTGAACCCTGCATAACTACACAACCTGAACCCTGCATAACTACACAACTACACAACCTGAACCCTGCATAACTACACAACCTGAACCCTGCATAACTACACAACCTGAACCCTGCATAACTACACAACCTGAACCCTGCATAACTACACAACCTGAACCCTGCATAACTACACAACCTGAACCCTGCATAACTACACAACCTGAACCCTGCATAACTACACAACCTGAACCCTGCATAACTACACAACCTGAACCCTGCATAACTACACAACCTGAACCCTGCACAACTACACAACCTGAACCCTGCATAACTACACAACCTGAACCCTGCACAACTACACAACCTGAACCCTGCATAACTACACAACCTGAACCCTGTAATAACTACACAACCTGAACCCTGCACAACTACACAACTACACAACCTGAACCCTGCATAACTACACAACCTGAACCCTGCACAACTACACAACCTGAACCCTGCACAACTACACAACCTGAACCCTGTAATGACTACACAACCTGAACCCTGCACAACTACACAACCTGAACCCTGCATAACTACACAACCTGAACCCTGCATAACTACACAACCTGAACCCTGCATAACTACACAACCTGAACCCTGCACAACTACACAACCTGAACCCTGCACAACTGCACAACCTGAACCCTGCATAACTACACAACCTGAACCCTGCACAACTACACAACCTGAACCCTGCATAACTACACAACCTGAACCCTGCACAACTACACAACCTGAACCCTGCACAACTACACAACCTGAACCCTGCATAACTACACAACCTGAACCCTGCACAACTACACAACCTGAACCCTGCATAACTACACAACCTGAACCCTGCATAACTACACAACCTGAACCCTGCATAACTACACAACCTCAACCCTGTATAACTACACAACCTGAACCCTGCACAACTACACAACCTGAACCCTGCATAACTACACAACCTGAACCCTGCACAACTACACAACCTGAACCCTGCATAACTACACAACCTGAACCCTGCATAACTACACAACCTGAACCCTGCACAACTACACAACCTCAACCCTGCATAACTACACAACCTGAACCCTGCACAACTACACAACATCTGTCTCAATGATACTAGTTGTAGAGGTTGTGTAGTCTAGTTGCATCACCCCAGTGTAGAGGGGAGTCAAGTGACAGCAAAGTGAATGTGTGTTATCTAGATGGTGTGATCTAGATGGTGTGATCTAGATGGTGTGATCTAGATGGTGTGATCTAGATGGTGTGATCTAGATGGTGTGATCTAGATTGTATGATCTAGATTGTGTGGATCTAGAATGTGTGATCTAGAATGTGTGATCTAGATGGTGTGATCTAGATGGTGTGATCTAGAATGTGTGATCTAGAATGTGTGATCTAGATTGTGTGATCTAGAATGTGTGATCTAGAATGTGTGATCTAGATTGTGTGATCTAGATGGTGTGATCTAGAATGTGTGATCTAGAATGTGTGATCTAGATTGTGTGATCTAGAATGTGTGATCTAGATTGTGTGATCTAGATTGTGTGATCTAGATTGTGTGATCTAGAATGTGTGATCTAGAATGTGTGATCTAGATTGTGTGATCTAGAATGTGTGATCTAGATTGTGCGATCTAGATTGTGTGATCTAGATGGTGTGATCTAGAATGTGTGATCTAGAATGTGTGATCTAGATTGTGTGATCTAGATTGTGTGATCTAGATTGTGTGATCTAGAATGTGTGACCTAGATTGTGTGATCTAGATGGTGTGATCTAGAATGTGTGATCTAGAATGTGTGATCTAGATTGTGCGATCTAGAATGTGTGATCTAGATTGTGTGATCTAGATCAGCTCTGTGCCTCACCTTGTTCAAACGGATCCCCTGAAACACACCCAACATCTCATCAGTAAAATGACAGAGATCTGAGTCACCACACTGGCTCTATGAACGCTGAATCTGTAACCTTTGACCTCATTGAACCATTTGAAACATTGCATCATTATTTAATCTCCATTATTATTTTATTTCTTTACTATGTCAGAACAAAAGCTGAATTGTCAAACTGACAGGTAAGGGGTGGAAATCAGAACTAACGTCTTGGTAGCTATTACGATATGAGCCAATGATAAGAGCCAATGATATCAGCCAATGACATGAGCCAATGATATGAGCCAATGATATGAGCCAATGATATGAGCCAATGACATGAGCCAATGATATGAGCCAATGATATGAGCCAATGATATGAGCCAATGATATAACCAATGATATGAACCAATGATATGAGCCAATGATAGGAGCCAATGATATGAGCCAATGATATGAGCCAATGACATGAGCCAATGATATGAGCCAATGATATGAGCCAATGACATGAGCCAATGATATGAGCCAATGATATGAGCCAATGATATGAGCCAATGATATAAACCAATGATATGAGCCAATGATATGAGCCAATGATATGAGCCAATGATATGAGCCAATGATATGAGCCAATGACATGAGCCAATGATATGAGCCAATGATATGAGCCAATGATAGGAGCCAATGATAGGAGCCAATGATATGAGCCAATATAAAACTCTTCTATAGGTGAGCTGAATTCTGAGTTTATTATTTTCTTAGACATCCTCTCTATTCCGCTTTTCGGCCTGGTCCTGGGGAGCCAAAGAGATTCTACTCTGCTACTCTGAGACTGGTAATGGTACTACTACTGCAGTGTGTGGTATGAGACAGGACTGGTACTACTACTGCAGTGTGTGGTATGGGACAGGACTGGTACTACTACTGCAGTGTGTGGTATGAGACAGGACTGGTACTACTACTGCAGTGTGTGGTATGAGACAGGACTGGTACTACTACTGCAGTGTGTGGTATGAGACAGGACTGGTACTGCTACTGCAGTGTGTGGTATGAGACAGGACTGGTACTACTACTGCAGTGTGTGGTATGAGACAGGACTGGGATTGGTACTACTACTGCAGTGTGTGGTATGAGACAGGACTGGTACTGCTACTGCAGTGTGTGGTATGAGACAGGACTGGTACTGCTACTGCAGTGTGTGGTATGAGACAGGACTGGTACTACTACTGCAGTGTGTGGTATGAGACAGGACTGGTACTACTACTGCAGTGTGTGGTATGAGACAGGACTGGGATTGGTACTACTACTGCAGTGTGTGGTATGAGACAGGACTGGTACTACTACTGCAGTGTGTGGTATGAGACAGGACTGGTACTACTACTGCAGTGTGTGGTATGAAACAGGACTGGTACTACTACTGCAGTGTGTGGTGTGAGACAGGACTGGGATTGGTACTACTACTGCAGTGTGTGGTATGAGACAGGACTGGTACTACTACTGCAGTGTGTGGTATGGGACAGGACTGGTACTACTACTGCAGTGTGTGGTATGAGACAGGACTGGTACTACTACTGCAGTGTGTGGTATGAGGCAGGACTGGTACTACTACTGCAGTGTGTGGTATGAGACAGGACTGGTACTACTACTGCAGTGTGTGGTATGAGACAGGACTGGTACTACTACTGCAGTGTGTGGTATGAGGCAGGACTGGTACTACTACTGCAGTGTGTGGTATGAGACAGGACTGGTACTACTACTGCAGTGTGTGGTATGGGACAGGACTGGGACTGGTACTACTACTGCAGTGTGTGGTATGGGACAGGACTGGTACTACTACTGCAGTGTGTGGTATGAGATAGGACTGGTACTACTACTGCAGTGTGTGGTATGAGACAGGACTGGTACTACTACTGCAGTGTGTGGTATGAGATAGGACTGGTACTACTACTGCAGTGTGTGGTATGAGACAGGACTGGTACTACTACTGCAGTGTGTGGTATGAGACAGGACTGGGATTGGTACTACTACTGCAGTGTGTGGTGTGAGACAGGACTGGTACTACTACTGCAGTGTGTGGTATGAGACAGGACTGGTACTACTACTGCAGTGTGTGGTATGAGACAGGACTGGGATTGGTACTACTACTGCAGTGTGTGGTATGAGACAGGACTGGTACTACTACTGCAGTGTGTGGTATGAGACAGGACTGGTACTACTACTGCAGTGTGTGGTATGAAACAGGACTGGTACTACTACTGCAGTGTGTGGTATGAGACAGGACTGGGATTGGTACTACTACTGCAGTGTGTGGTATGAGACAGGACTGGGATTGGTACTACTACTGCAGTGCGTGGTATGAGACAGGACTGGTACTACTACTGCAGTGTGTGGTATGGGACAGGACTGGTACTACTACTGCAGTGTGTGGTATGAGACAGGACTGGGATTGGTACTACTACTGCAGTGTGTGGTATGAGACAGGACTGGTACTACTACTGCAGTGTGTGGTATGGGACAGGACTGGTACTACTACTGCAGTGTGTGGTATGAGACAGGACTGGGATTGGTACTACTACTGCAGTGTGTGGTATGAGACAGGACTGGTACTACTACTGCAGTGTGTGGTATGAAACAGGACTGGTACTACTACTGCAGTGTGTGGTATGAGACAGGACTGGGATTGGTACTACTACTGCAGTGTGTGGTATGGGACAGGACTGGGATTGGTACTACTACTGCAGTGTGTGGTATGAGACAGGACTGGTACTACTACTGCAGTGTGTGGTATGAAACAGGACTGGTACTACTACTGCAGTGTGTGGTGTGAGACAGGACTGGGATTGGTACTACTACTGCAGTGTGTGGTATGAGACAGGACTGGTACTGGTACTACTACTGCAGTGTGTGGTATGAGACAGGACTGGTACTACTACTGCAGTGTGTGTTATGGGACAGGACTGGTACTACTACTGCAGTGTGTGGTATGAGACAGGACTGGTACTACTACTGCAGTGTGTGGTATGAGGCAGGACTGGTACTACTACTGCAGTGTGTGGTATGAGACAGGACTGGTACTACTACTGCAGTGTGTGGTATGAGACAGGACTGGTACTACTACTGCAGTGTGTGGTATGAGGCAGGACTGGTACTACTACTGCAGTGTGTGGTATGAGACAGGACTGGTACTACTACTGCAGTGTGTGGTATGAGGCAGGACTGGTACTACTACTGCAGTGTGTGGTATGAGACAGGACTGGTACTACTACTGCAGTGTGTGGTATGAAACAGGACTGGTACTACTACTGCAGTGTGTGGTATGAGACAGGACTGGGATTGGTACTACTACTGCAGTGTGTGGTATGAGACAGGACTGGGATTGGTACTACTACTGCAGTGCGTGGTATGAGACAGGACTGGTACTACTACTGCAGTGTGTGGTATGGGACAGGACTGGTACTACTACTGCAGTGTGTGGTATGAGACAGGACTGGGATTGGTACTACTACTGCAGTGTGTGGTATGAGACAGGACTGGTACTACTACTGCAGTGTGTGGTATGGGACAGGACTGGTACTACTACTGCAGTGTGTGGTATGAGACAGGACTGGGATTGGTACTACTACTGCAGTGTGTGGTATGAGACAGGACTGGTACTACTACTGCAGTGTGTGGTATGAAACAGGACTGGTACTACTACTGCAGTGTGTGGTGTGAGACAGGACTGGGATTGGTACTACTACTGCAGTGTGTGGTATGAGACAGGACTGGTACTGGTACTACTACTGCAGTGTGTGGTATGAGACAGGACTGGTACTACTACTGCAGTGTGTGTTATGGGACAGGACTGGTACTACTACTGCAGTGTGTGGTATGAGACAGGACTGGTACTACTACTGCAGTGTGTGGTATGAGGCAGGACTGGTACTACTACTGCAGTGTGTGGTATGAGACAGGACTGGTACTACTACTGCAGTGTGTGGTATGAGACAGGACTGGGTACTACTACTGCAGTGTGTGGTATGAGGCAGGACTGGTACTACTACTGCAGTGTGTGGTATGAGACAGGACTGGTACTACTACTGCAGTGTGTGGTATGGGACAGGACTGGGACTGGTACTACTACTGCAGTGTGTGGTATGGGACAGGACTGGTACTACTACTGCAGTGTGTGGTATGAGATAGGACTGGTACTACTACTGCAGTGTGTGGTATGAGACAGTACTGGTACTACTACTGCAGTGTGTGGTATGAGATAGGACTGGTACTACTACTGCAGTGTGTGGTATGAGACAGGACTGGTACTACTACTGCAGTGTGTGGTATGAGACAGGACTGGGATTGGTACTACTACTGCAGTGTGTGGTGTGAGACAGGACTGGTACTACTACTGCAGTGTGTGGTATGAGACAGGACTGGTACTACTACTGCAGTGTGTGGTATGAGACAGGACTGGGATTGGTACTACTACTGCAGTGTGTGGTATGAGACAGGACTGGTACTACTACTGCAGTGTGTGGTATGAGACAGGACTGGTACTACTACTGCAGTGTGTGGTATGAAACAGGACTGGTACTACTACTGCAGTGTGTGGTATGAGACAGGACTGGGATTGGTACTACTACTGCAGTGTGTGGTATGAGACAGGACTGGGATTGGTACTACTACTGCAGTGTGTGGTATGAGACAGGACTGGTACTACTACTGCAGTGTGTGGTATGGGACAGGACTGGTACTACTACTGCAGTGTGTGGTATGAGACAGGACTGGGATTGGTACTACTACTGCAGTGTGTGGTATGAGACAGGACTGGTACTACTACTGCAGTGTGTGGTATGGGACAGGACTGGTACTACTACTGCAGTGTGTGGTATGAGACAGGACTGGGATTGGTACTACTACTGCAGTGTGTGGTATGAGACAGGACTGGTACTACTACTGCAGTGTGTGGTATGAAACAGGACTGGTACTACTACTGCAGTGTGTGGTATGAGACAGGACTGGATTTGGTACTACTACTGCAGTGTGTGGTATGAGACAGGACTGGTACTACTACTGAAGTGTGTGGTATGAAACAGGACTGGTACTACTACTGCAGTGTGTGGTATGAGACAGGACTGGGATTGGTACTACTACTGCAGTGTGTGGTATGGGACAGGACTGGGATTGGTACTACTACTGCAGTGTGTGGTATGAGACAGGACTGGTACTACTACTGCAGTGTGTGGTATGAGACAGGACTGGGATTGGTACTACTACTGCAGTGTGTGGTATGAGACAGGACTGGGACTGGTACTACTACTGCAGTGTGTGGTATGGGACAGGACTGGGACTGGTACTACTACTGCAGTGTGTGGTATGAGACAGGACTGGTACTACTACTGCAGTGTGTGGTATGAGACAGGACTGGTACTACTACTGCAGTGTGTGGTATGAGATAGGACTGGTACTACTACTGCAGTGTGTGGTATGAGACAGGACTGGTACTACTACTGCTGCGCTGTGAGGGGATCAGACCAGAACAGACTGGACCGGACCGGACCAGACTCTCTTTCTGCTCTGAGAGGCCCAATGCAGACTACAACACAACGCAGACTACAACACAACGCAGACTACAACACAACGCAGACTACAACACAATGCAGACTACAACACAACGCAGACTACAACACAATGCAGACAACACAACACCTGTGTTATAATTAGGGATGCGCGATATATCGGTGAACATATCGGAATCGGCCGATATTAGATCAAAATGCCAACATCGGTATCGGCCCGATGTCTAGTTTAACGCCGATGTTAAAAACCGATGTCAAAGATGACGTGCATACCTATATAACGTAGGTACATGACGTAATGACGCCACGTAAAAATGTTGCGCTACACGTACAACGCAGCATTCCTAACTTAGCCCACAATGTCTGCTGTGTGGATCAAGCAGTCAACAAGTCCAGCAGTCATTTGAAAAAGTAAGAACATTTAAGCGAGACAACTCAAAGGCGAAATCTATTAAAGCCAAGATAATGGAATTCATTGCCCTTGACAATCAACCGTTCTCTGTCTGGGGTGATGTTGGCTTTCGCCGACTGGTCGAGCACCGGTACACACTACCAACTGCGCTATTTTTCAGATGTTTCCTTACTGGAGTTACATAGTAATAGCGTCACTGCTATTAGCTTCACGACATACATACTATGGAACGCCGTTTGGGTCTTTGTGTGTCTAAAAAGATACAGTAGCACTGTCAAAGCTGTACAAAAAAGTCTGCAAACACCGGCCACGAACGATGTGTTTACAATACCGCGTTGGTAATAAGGCATTATTTGTTCGATCGCAACTTCTGAGGTAGATAGCTTTAGCTTGGTTCCTAGCTAGCACTAATACAACCAGCCTGAAAACAACGATCAGTAGAAACTGCAGTCATTTTTATTATTCTTAGCAATGATTTAGGAATCCTTGAGTAAGTATTAGCTAGGTTGCCATTTGTTGTTCGCCTATTGAAATTGAACTTCCGTTCATGAAAATAAATAGCTAGCCAACTACTTAACCCTGTTGCCCGAAGCTAACGTTCTAAGCCGCCAGCTAGCTTCACCTGGCTAGTGAGGCTCGACCGCACTGGGTTATGTGTTGTGAAGCCAGCCACAACAAGGCAAGTCAGCTAAGAACAAATTCCTATTTACAATGATGGCCTACCCCGACCAAACCCAGACAACGCTGGGCCAATTGTGCGCCGCCCTATGGGACTCCCAATCACGGACGGATGTGATACAGCCTGGATTCGAACCAGGGACTGTAGTGACACCTCTTGCACTGAGATGCAGTGCCTTAGAGCGCTGAGTCCATGTGTGTGTGTGTTAACTATTTAACTGCTTAAAATGCCGCAAAAATGTTAAATATCGGTTATCGGTATCGTATTTCTTTGTAAAGGAAAATATCGGTATCGGACAAAAATGTCTTATCGGTGGATCACTAGTTATAACGGTCACACACACACACACCTCACCATCAGCCGTGTAGGTTGGGCCTGGGTAGCCATCCACTGGGTAGCCAGGCCCACCCAATCAGATTGTCGGTGTTCCAAACGAGACATTGTCACCCACCTACCAACTAATGCTGGCTACGCCCCTCCATCCATCCACCTACCAACTAATGTCTGGCTACGCCCCTCCACCCACCCACCTACCAACTAATGTCTGGCTACGCCCCTCCATCCACCCACCTACCAACTAATGTCTGGCTACACCCCTCCATCCACCCACCTACCAACTAATGTCTGGCTATGCCCCTCCATCCACCCACCTACCAACTAATGTCTGGCTACGCCCCTCCATCCATCCACCTACCAACTAATGTCTGGCTACGCCCCTCCATCCACCCACCTACCAACTAATGTCTGGCTACGCCCCTCCATCCATCCACCTACCAACTAATGTCTGGCTACGCCCATCCATCCACCCACCTACCAACTAATGTCTGGCTACGCCCCTCCATCCATCCACCTACCAACTAATGCCTGGCTACGCCCCTCCATCTACCAACTAATGTCTGGCTACGCCCCTCCATCCACCCACCTACCAACTAATGTCTGGCTACTCCCCTCCATCCACCCACCTACCAACTAATGTCTGGCTACACCCCTCCATCCACCCACCTACCAACTAATGTCTGGCTACGCCCCTCCATCCACCCACCTACCAACTAATGTCTGGCTACACCCCTCCATCCACCCACCTACCAACTAATGTCTGGCTACACCCCTCCATCCACCCACCTACCAACTAATGTCTGGCTACACCCCTCCATCCACCCACCTACCAACTAATGTCTGGCTACACCCCTCCATCCATCCACCTACCAACTAATGTCTGGCTACGCCCCTCCATCCATCCACCTACCAACTAATGTCTGGCTACGCCCCTCCATCCATCCACCTACCAACTAATGTCTGGCTACACCCCTCCATCCATCCACCTACCAACTAATGTCTGGCTACGCCCCTCCATCCACCCACCTACCAACTAATGTCTGGCTATGCCCCTCCATCCATCCACCTACCAACTAATGTCTGGCTACGCCCATCCATCCACCCACCTACCAACTAATGTCTGGCTACGCCCCTCCATCCATCCACCTACCAACTAATGTCTGGCTACGCCCCTCCATCCACCCACCTACCAACTAATGTCTGGCTACGCCCCTCCATCCACCCACCTACCAACTAATGTCTGGCTACGCCCCTCCATCCATCCACCTACCAACTAATATCTGGCTACACCCCTCCATCCACCCACCTACCAACTAATGTCTGGCTACGCCCCTCCATCCACCCACCTACCAACTAATGTCTGGCTACGCCCCTCCATCCATCCACCTACCAACTAATGTCTGGCTACACCCCTCCATCCACCCACCTACCAACTAATGTCTGGCTACGCCCCTCCATCCATCCACCTACCAACTAATGTCTGGCTACGCCCCTCCACCCACCCACCTACCAACTAATGTCTGGCTACACCCCTCCATCCACCCACCTACCAACTAATGTCTGGCTACACCCCTCCATCCATCCACCTACCAACTAATGTCTGGCTATGCCCCTCCATCCACCCATCTACCAACTAATGTCTGGCTACGCCCCTCCATCCATCCACCCACCTACCAACTAATGTCTGGCTACGCCCCTCCATCCACCCACCTACCAACTAATGTCTGGCTACTCCCCTCCATCCACCCACCTACCAACTAATGTCTGGCTACACCCCTCCATCCACCCACCTACCAACTAATGTCTGGCTACGCCCCTCCATCCACCCACCTACCAACTAATGTCTGGCTACACCCCTCCATCCACCCACCTACCAACTAATGTCTGGCTACACCCCTCCATCCACCCACCTACCAACTAATGTCTGGCTACACCCCTCCATCCACCCACCTACCAACTAATGTCTGGCTACACCCCTCCATCCATCCACCTACCAACTAATGTCTGGCTACGCCCCTCCATCCATCCACCTACCAACTAATGTCTGGCTACGCCCCTCCATCCATCCACCTACCAACTAATGTCTGGCTACACCCCTCCATCCATCCACCTACCAACTAATGTCTGGCTATGCCCCTCCATCCACCCACCTACCAACTAATGTCTGGCTATGCCCCTCCATCCATCCACCTACCAACTAATGTCTGGCTACGCCCATCCATCCACCCACCTACCAACTAATGTCTGGCTACGCCCCTCCATCCATCCACCTACCAACTAATGTCTGGCTACGCCCCTCCATCCACCCACCTACCAACTAATGTCTGGCTACGCCCCTCCATCCACCCACCTACCAACTAATGTCTGGCTACACCCCTCCATCCATCCACCTACCAACTAATGTCTGGCTACACCCCTCCATCCACCCACCTACCAACTAATGTCTGGCTACGCCCCTCCATCACTCCACCTACCAACTAATGTCTGGCTACGCCCCTCCACCCACCCACCCACCTACCAACTAATGTCTGGCTACACCCCTCCATCCACCCACCTACCAACTAATGTCTGGCTACACCCCTCCATCCATCCACCTACCAACTAATGTCTGGCTATGCCCCTCCATCCACCCATCTACCAACTCATGTCTGGCTACGCCCCTCCATCCATCCACCCACCTACCAACTAATGTCTGGCTACACCCCTCCATCCATCCACCCACCTACCAACTAATGTCTGGCTACGCCCCTCCATCCACCCACCTACCAACTAATGTCTGGCTACGCCCCTCCATCCACCCACCTACCAACTAATGTCTGGCTACACCCCTCCATCCACCCACCTACCAACTAATGTCTGGCTACGCCCCTCCATCCACCCACCTACCAACTAATGTCTGGCTACGCCCCTCCATCCACCCACCTACCAACTAATGTCTGGCTACACCCCTCCATCCACCCACCTACCAACTAATGTCTGGCTACGCCCCTCCATCCACCCACCTACCAACTAATGTCTGGCTACACCCCTCCATCCACCCACCTACCAACTAATGCCTGGCTACGCCCCTCCATCCACCCACCTACCAACTAATGTCTGGCTACGCCCCTCCATCCACCCACCTACCAACTAATGTCTGGCTACTCCCCTCCATCCACCCACCTACCAACTAATGTCTGGCTACACCCCTCCATCCACCCACCTACCAACTAATGTCTGGCTACGCCCCTCCATCCACCCACCTACCAACTAATGTCTGGCTACACCCCTCCATCCACCCACCTACCAACTAATGTCTGGCTACACCCCTCCATCCACCCACCTACCAACTAATGTCTGGCTACACCCCTCCATCCACCCACCTACCAACTAATGTCTGGCTACGCCCCTCTATCCACCCACCTACCAACTAATGTCTGGCTACACCCCTCCATCCACCCACCTACCAACTAATGTCTGGCTACTCCCCTCCATCCACCCACCTACCAACTAATGTCTGGCTACACCCCTCCATCCACCCACCTACCAACTAATGCCTGGCTACGCCCCTCCATCCATCCACCCACCTACCAACTAATGTCTGGCTACGCCCCTCCATCCACCCACCTACCAACTAATGTCTGGCTACGCCCCTCCATCCACCCACCTACCTACCAACTAATGTCTGGCTACGCCCCTCCATCCACCCACCTACCAACTAATGTCTGGCTACGCCCCTCCATCCACCCACCTACCAACTAATGTCTGGCTACACCCCTCCATCCACCCACCTACCAACTAATGTCTGGCTACTCCCCTCCATCCACCCACCTACCAACTAATGTCTGGCTACACCCCTCCATCCACCCACCTACCAACTAATGCCTGGCTACGCCCCTCCATCCATCCACCCACCTACCAACTAATGTCTGGCTACGCCCCTCCATCCACCCACCTACCAACTAATGTCTGGCTACGCCCCTCCATCCACCCACCTACCTACCAACTAATGTCTGGCTACGCCCCTCCATCCACCCACCTACCAACTAATGTCTGGCTACGCCCCTCCATCCATCCACCCACCTACCAACTAATGTCTGGCTACGCCCCTCCATCCACCCACCTACCAACTAATGCCTGGCTACGCCCCTCCATCCATCCACCCACCTACCAACTAATGTCTGGCTACGCCCCTCCATCCACCCACCTACCAACTAATGTCTGGCTACGCCCCTCCATCCACCCACAAACCTACCAACTAATGTCTGGCTACGCCCCTCATCCACCCACCTACCAACTAATGTCTGGCTACGCCCCTCCATCCATCCATCCACCTACCAACTAATGTCTGGCTACGCCCCTCCATCCACCCACCTACCAACTAATGTCTGGCTACGCCCCTCCATCCACCCACCTACCAACTAATGTCTGGCTACACCCCTCCATCCATCCACCTACCAACTAATGTCTGGCTACGTCCCTCCATCCACCCACCTACCAACTAATGTCTGGCTACGCCCCTCCATCCACCCACCTACCAACTAATGTCTGGCTACGCCCCTCCATCCACCCACCTACCAACTAATGTCTGGCTACGCCCCTCCATCCACCCACCTACCAACTAATGTCTGGCTACACCCCTCCATCCATCCACCTACCAACTAATGTCTGGCTACGCCCCTCCATCCACCCACCTACCAACTAATGTCTGGCTACGCCCCTCCATCCACCCACCTACCAACTAATGTCTGGCTACACCCCTCCATCCATCCACCTACCAACTAATGTCTGGCTACGCCCCTCCATCCATCCACCTACCAACTAATGTCTGGCTACGCCCCTCCATCCATCCACCTACCAACTAATGTCTGGCTACGCCCCTCCATCCACCCACCTACCAACTAATGTCTGGCTACGCCCCTCCATCCACCCACCTACCAACTAATGTCTGGCTAAGCCCCTCCATCCATCCACCTACCAACTAATGTCTGGCTACGCCCCTCCATCCATCCACCTACCAACTAATGTCTGGCTACGCCCCTCCATCCATCCACCTACCAACTAATGTCTGGCTACGCCCCTCCATCCATCCACCTACCAACTAATGTCTGGCTACGCCCCTCCATCCACCCACCTACCAACTAATGTCTGGCTACGCCCCTCCATCCACCCACCTACCAACTAATGTCTGGCTACGCCCCTCCATCCATCCACCTACCAACTAATGTCTGGCTACGCCCCTCCATCCATCCACCTACCAACTAATGTCTGGCTACGCCCCTCCATCCACCCACCTACCAACTAATGTCTGGCTACGCCCCTCCATCCACCCACCCACCTACCAACTAATGTCTGGCTACGCCCCTCCATCCACCCACCTACCAACTAATGTCTGGCTACGCCCCTCCATCCATCCACCTACCAACTAATGTCTGGCTACGCCCCTCCATCCATCCACCTACCAACTAATGTCTGGCTACGCCCCTCCATCCACCCACCTACCAACTAATGTCTGGCTACGCCCCTCCATCCACCCACCAATGCAGACAACAACACAGCACCTTCCTTGTAATAGTCTTTCCCTCTGTCACACCCCTGCAGCCTTCAGCAGCCATCTCTCGCTCTCTCTCTCCTCCCGCTCTCTCTCTCTTTCTCCTTCCTTCCTTCCTTCCCCTCTCACTCACACACACACACACACACACACACACACACACACACACACACACACACACACACACACACACACACACACACACACACACACACACACACACACACACACACACACACACACACACACACACAGGAGCCTAGCAGTACAAACACACACACACACACACACACACACACACACACACACACACACACACACACACACACACACACACACACACACACACACACACACACACACACACACACACACACACACACACACACACACACACACACACACACACACACACACACACACACACACACACACTGGAGCCTACACTCCGGAGGACAAACTCTGCCAAGCCTGGACACACCCCCTGGCTGGATTCTGACTGGTGGAGAAACACCGCCTGGCTGGATTCTGACTGGTGGAGAAACACCGCCTGGCTGGCTTCTGACTGGTGGAGAAACACCGCCTGGCTGGATTCTGACTGGTGGAGAAACACCGCCTGGCTGGCTTCTGACTGGTGGAGAAACACCGCCTGGCTGGATTCTGACTGGTGGAGAAACACCGCCTGGTTGGCTTCTGACTGGTGGAGAAACACCGCCTGGCTGGCTTCTGACTGGTGGAGAAACACCGCCTGGCTGGATTCTGACTGGTGGGGAAACACCGCCTGGTTGGCTTCTGACTGGTGGAGAAACACCCCCTGGCTGGATTCTGACTGGTGGGGAAACACCCCCTGGCTGGATTCTGACTGGTGGAGAAACACCGCCTGGTTGGCTTCTGACTGGTGGGGAAACACCCCCTGGCTGGATTCTGACTGGTGGAGAGACACCCCCTGGCTGGCTTCTGACTGGTGGAGAGACACCTCCTGGCTGGATTCTGACTGGTGGGGAAACACCCCCTGGCTGGATTCTGACTGGTGGAGAAACACCACTATCAGGGAATCACTGCAAAGGTTCAATGATCTCAATCGACAGATTGGTTAGTTAGGAGTCCATTCTACTGCAGCAGACAGCACTACAGAACAGTACACTACACTACACTACACTACACTACAGTACAGTACAGTACACTACACTACAGTACAGTACACTACAGTACAGTACAGTACAGTACACTACACTACAGTACACTACACTACAGTACAGTACACTACAGTACATTACACTACACTACAGTACACTACACTACAGTACACTACAGTACACTACACTACAGTACACTACAGTACACTACACTACACTACACTACAGTACACTACAGTACACTACACTACCCTACAGTACACTACACTACAGTACACTACAGTACACTACACTACACTACACTACAGTACAGTACACTACAGTACACTACACTACCCTACAGTACACTACACTACAGTACACTACAGTACACTACACTACACTACACTACACTACACTACACTACAGTACACTACACTACCCTACAGTACACTACACTACAGTACACTACACTACAGTACACTACAGTACACTACACTACACTACAGTACATTACACTACACTACAGTACACTACACTACAGTACACTACACTACAGTACACAACACTACTACACTACACTACAGTACACTACACTACAGTACACTACACTACACTACACTACAGTACACTACAGTACACTACAGTACAGTACACTACAGTACACTACAGTACAGTACACTACAGTACACTACACTACAGTACACTACAGTACAGTACAGTACACTACAGTACAGTACAGTACAGTACAGTACAGTACAGTACACTACACTACAGTACACTACACTACAGTACACTACAGTACACTACAGTACAGTACACTACACTACAGTACACTACACTACAGTACACTACACTACACTACACTACAGTACAGTACAGTACACTACAGTACAGTACAGTACACTACACTACAGTACAGTACAGTACACTACAGTACAGTACACTACAGTACAGTACACTACACTACAGTACAGTACACTACAGTACAGTACACTACAGTACAGTACAGTACAGTACACTACAGTACAGTACAGTACACTACAGTACAGTACACTGCAGTTAATGCTGTGTCCATCATGATGTAGACCTCAGTGCAGATTACAGTACATTACTGTAGTGCTTCTGCACAGTCAGTGCTATATTCTCCAGAAAACAGACAGCTAGGACTTGCCTCAGCATCAGGGCTCTCTATTGCACGCAACACACACAGGATGACTGTAAAGAGGACTTGATGAGAGACAGAGAGGGAGAGAGAGAGAGAGAGAGAAAGAGAAATGAATGGAGACGTTGTATATGACTTAATAAAAGGTGTCATTGAGTTCCTACATCAACATCCTGTGTAGCAGCAGCAGGTGAAAGGTGAAAGGTGAAAGAGAACATGCCATTTAGCAGATGATTTTACACAGAGCGACTTACAGTCTCACGAGAATACAATTTACGTATGGGTGGTCCCAGCGGGAAGCGAACTCTGAACCTCTTGTGTTGCAAGCATCATGCTGTACCGACTGAGGCACACAGGATATCTGCACAACCAACTCTAATTCTACTGTTCTACTATAGAAAGTCTCTTGTGTACAAGCTAACATAAGTTGATTCCGGTAGTGTGAACAATACCAAAACCCCATTGTTAAATAAATAGGGAAAACCCCCCCCATTTTAAATCAACAGAGAAAAATACATTGATCACCACAATTTAAAGGGGTCGACCCAGATCTCATCCCACCAACCAGCCCTCCCAGGTGAATTTATAATAAAGTAGATCTTTGAAACCACTAAAATGACCGATCACAATCCCACCAAACAATCCACATGTAATATTGCCCCCTGCTAGACAAAACCAGTCACCAATCGATCAATCCACTAATCAATCAATCAACCAACCAACCAATCAATCAATCCATTAATTAATGAATCACTCAACCAATCAGTCAATCCATTAATCAATCAATCATATTAAAATGAAATAAAAGTGTGTCTCTTACCAGGTCTCGTCGTTCCTGAACTCCAGTTCTCCGTAGGTGTCCTCAAAGTCCTCCCCTCCTCCCTTGGCGATCCCCTCCATGGTACGATAGGGCACGATGACTGTCCCCCTCGCCCCCGAAGTCCTCAGCACCTTCACCTCCATCACGCCCACGCTCTCGCTCACCTGACACGTGTCGCTCTCGAAGGTGAATATCCCGGCGTGGTCGTCGTCCAGGATGGTAACTGTGGCGACGGACGGGAACCCCAGCAGGGCTTTAGGGTACGGGAGAGAGTTGGGGGACAGTAGCGTCTCATCCTCGTCTGACTCCAGGACGCGCACGTTGCTGAGACGTACAAAGAAGTGCTCGTCCTCCTCGAAGATGTCGTCGTCGATGATTCCGATGCTGATCTCCTTGACGATCTCGCCGGGCTTGAACACCATGGTTCCCTCGGTGAACTCGTAGTCGGCGCCGGCGTTGGCCGAGCCGTCCTCCGTCTTGTAATCCACGTAAATGGTATTGGCCATGTCGCCGCCCTTCCTGGAGATGGCCAGCAGGGCGGCGCCGCAGTTCTCCAGGCACTGGTACACGGCGGGTTCGAAGGCGATCCGTGACACGTACTCCTCGACGTCCTCCCCCACCACACACACCTCGTGTACGCTGGCGCTCCTCTTGGTCTGCTCCGCCACGTGCTTCTTCAGGATGTTCCCGGCGCCCGTCATCATGCGCGTGGCCTGGATGCGGTAGAAGGCTCGGCTCTTCTGCTGGTGGGACAAGGCGTAGTAGTTAGCCATCTCTACCAGCTGGTCCATCTCCTTCTCTGGGTGTTTCTGCTTCAGGTCCTTCAGGATACGGATCATATCCCGCCGAGACTCGTCCACTTCTTTCCCCTCGATCAGGCTGATGAGGTTATTGGCGGCGCCTCCGTCGTGGGCGAAGTGTGAGTTGACCATCTTGCCGCCGCCGTCCATCATCTCGATGCTCTTGGAGCGCTCGTGCTCGGTCTCGATGATGACGCCGCGGTGGTTGTCGGCGCGGTACTTCTTGTGCATGAACTTGTAGAAGAGGAGTCGTCGGTCGGCTAGCCAGGCCAGGATGACACAGATGGGGAAGAAGGCCAGGGTTAGCAGCCCCTCCCATATCTGGACCACGTTGGGACTGAACACCGCCAGGATCATGTAGAGCCAGATGTAGGCAAAGATACTCCACGCCGCCGTCACAAAGAACACTCTGAGATGTTTCACCTTCCTCGTCTCTCCCTCGGGGATCACAGACACACACAGGCCGATGATCACGAACATGTTGAAGGCAGCGCTGCCGACAATCGTAGACGGCCCCAGCTCGCCAGCTACGAAGTCGTGTCCGCAGACTTCGATGACAGACAGCAGGATCTCAGGGGTACTAGAACCCAGGGCCATGAGGGTCAGGTTGGAGACCGTCTCGTTCCAGACTCTGATGGTAGCGGTGGCGGTCTCTCCGTTAGCTCTCTTGATAATAATCTCCTTCTCCTGGGAGGTGATGACCTCGATGGCCGCCATGAAGCGGTCCGCTATGATGGACACTCCCAGGAACATGTAGATCATAGCTACGAAGTAGACGATGACTCGGGCCATCTTATCCCCCATGGAGGGGTCCTCAGGGTACCAGATGGGCAGGACGATTCCTGGCTTGCACCTGGACGTGCCCTCGGAGCAGGTGGCATTGTGGGAGTCTGTGGTGGCGGGGCTGGGGGTGGTGCGGGCGCCCTCTGCGCACTTGAAGGCTGCGGCCACGGAGAGCAGGCCCAACCAGATGCATGCTGGGTAGGTGGAGGACAACCCCGTCCTGATCTCTGGCCCCGGCCTCGTCAGCCTCGGCCTCGTCAGCCTCGGCCTGAAGCGATCCATCCACCCTCGGGGGTCCTGGGGGTCCTTACCACACTGAATGGCCCTCTGGGATCCAGCACTGGGCTGTGGCTGGTACCTCACAACACCTAGAGAGAGTGAGAGAGAGAGAGAGGAGTGAGACAGAGACAGAAAGAGAGTTAGAGATAGAGAGAGTTAGAGATAGAGAGGGAGAGTGGGAGAATGACAGACAGAGAGACAGATAGAGAGAGAGATGTAGATATAGAGAGAGGCAGAGAGAGAGAGGCAGAGACAGAGACAGAGAGAGAGAGAGGCAGAGACAGAGAGAGAGCGAGAGAGAGAGAGAGCGCGAGAGAGAGAGAGAGAGAGAGAGAGAGAGAGAGAGAGACAGAGACAGAGATGGAGATATAGAGAGAGAGAGGCAGAGACAGAGAGAGAGATGGATATATAGAGAGAGGCAGAGAGAGAGAGGCAGAGACAGAGAGAGAGATGGATATATAGAGAGAGGCAGAGAGAGAGAGAGAGGCAGAGAGAGGCAGAGAGAGAGAGAGAGACATGAATGGCAGTTGAAAATAATACTGTATATTGTGCACTAAAAGGTCCCAGAGCTTTTTTCAAAGTGAAGCAGGCCAAGCCATGTGGTATCAACAGGCCAAGCCATGTGGTATCAGCAGACCAAGCCATGTGGTAACAACAGACCAAGCCATGTGGTATCAACAGACCAAGCCATGTGATATCAACAGACCAAGCCATGTGGTAACAACAGACCAAGCCATGTGGTATCAACAGACCAAGCCATGTGATATCAACAGACCAAGCCATGTGGTAACAACAGACCAAGCCATGTGGTAACAACAGACCATGTGGTATCAACAGGCCAAGCCATGTGGTAACAACAGACCATGTGGTATCAACAGACCAAGCCATGTGGTATCAACAGACCAAGCCATGTGGTATCAACAGACCAAGCCATGTGGTATCAGCAGACCAAGCCATGTGGTATCAACAGACCAAGCCATGTGGTATCAACAGACCAAGCCATGTGGTATCAACAGATCAAGCCATGTGGTATCAGCAGATCAAGCCATGTGGTAACAGCAGACCAAGCCATGTGGTATCAGCAGACCAAGCCATGTGGTATCAACAGACCAAGCCATGTGGTATCAACAGACCAAGCAATGTGGTATCAACAGACCAAGCCATGTGGTATCAGCAGACCAAGCCATGTGGTAACAACAGACCAAGCCATGTGGTATCAACAGACCAAGCCATGTGGTAACAACAGACCAAGCCATGTGGTATCAGCAGACCAAGCCATGTGGTATCAACAGACCAAGCCATGTGGTAACAACAGACCAAGCCATGTGGTATCAACAGACCAAGCCATGTGGTATCAACAGACCAAGCAATGTGGTATCAACAGACCAAGCCATGTGATATCAGCAGACCAAGCCATGTGGTATCAACAGACCAAGCCATGTGGTAACAACAGACCAAGCCATGTGGTAACAACAGACCAAGCCATGTGGTATCAACAGACCAAGCCATGTGGTAACAACAGACCAAGCCATGTGGTATCAACAGACCAAGCCATGTGATATCAGCAGACCAAGCCATGTGGTAACAACAGACCAAGCCATGTGGTATCAACAGACCAAGCCATGTGGTAACAACAGACCCCATGTGGTATCAACAGACCAAGCCATGTGGTATCAACAGATCAAGCCATGTGGTATCAGCAGATCAAGCCATGTGGTAACAGCAGACCAAGCCATGTGGTATCAACAGACCAAGCCATGTGGTAACAGCAGACCAAGCCATGTGGTATCAACAGACCAAGCCATGTGGTAACAGCAGACCAAGCCATGTGGTATCAACAGACCAAGCCATGTGGTATCAACAGACCAAGCCATGTGGTATCAACAGACCAAGCCATGTGGTATCAACAGACCAAGCCATGTGGTAACAACAGGCCAAGCCATGTGGTATCAGCAGACCAAGCCATGTGGTATCAACAGACCAAGCCATGTGGTATCAGCAGACCAAGCCATGTGGTAACAACAGGCCAAGCCATGTGGTATCAGCAGACCAAGCCATGTGGTATCAACAGACCAAGCCATGTGGTATCAGCAGACCAAGCCATGTGATATCAGCAGACCAAGCCATGTGGTAACAACAGACCAAGCCATGTGGTATCAACAGACCAAGCCATGTGGTATCAACAGACCAAGCCATGTGGTAACAACAGACCAAGCCATGTGGTAACAACAGACCAAGCCATGTGGTAACAACAGACCAAGCCATGTGGTATCAACAGACCAAGCCATGTGGTAACAACAGACCAAGCCATGTGGTAACAACAGACCAAGCCATGTGATATCAGCAGACCAAGCCATGTGGTAACAACAGACCAAGCCATGTGGTATCAACAGACCAAGCCATGTGGTATCAGCACGCCAAGCCATGTGGTATCAGCAGACCAAGCCATGTGGTATCAACAGACCAAGCCATGTGGTATCAGCAGACCAAGCCATGTGATATCAGCAGACCAAGCCATGTGGTAACAACAGACCAAGCCATGTGGTAACAACAGACCAAGCCATGTGGTATCAGCAAACCAAGCCATGTGGTAACAACAGACCAAGCCATGTGGTATCAGCAGACCAAGCCATGTGGTATCAACAGACCAAGCCATGTGGTAACAACAGACCAAGCCATGTGGTAACAACAGACCAAGCCATGTGGTAACAACAGACCAAGCCATGTGGTATCAGCAAACCAAGCCATGTGATATCAGCAGACCAAGCCATGTGGTAACAACAGACCAAGCCATGTGGTATCAACAGACCAAGCGATGTGGTAACAACAGACCAAGCCATGTGGTAACAACAGACCAAGCCATGTGGTATCAGCAGACCAAGCCATGTGATATCAACAGACCATGTGATATCAACAGACCAAGCCATGTGGTATCAACAGGCCAAGCCATGTGGTATCAACAGACCAAGCCATGTGATATCAGCAGACCAAGCCATGTGGTATCAGCAAACCAAGCCATGTGATATCAGCAGACCAAGCCATGTGGTAACAACAGACCAAGCCATGTGGTATCAACAGACCAAGCCATGTGGTAACAACAGACCAAGCCATGTGGTAACAACAGACCAAGCCATGTGGTATCAGCAGACAAAGCCATGTGATATCAGCAGACCAAGCCATGTGGTAACAACAGACCAAGCCATGTGGTATCAACAGACCAAGCCATGTGGTAACAACAGACCAAGCCATGTGGTAACAACAGACCAAGCCATGTGGTATCAGCAGACCAAGTTATGTGATATCAACAGACCATGTGATATCAACAGACCAAGCCATGTGGTATCAACAGGCCAAGCCATGTGATATCAGCAGACCAAGCCATGTGATATCAACAGACCATGTGGTATCAGCAGACCATGTGGTATCAGCAGACCAAGCCATGTGGTAACAACAGACCAAGCCATGTGGTATCAGCAGACCAAGTTATGTGATATCAACAGACCATGTGATATCAACAGACCAAGCCATGTGGTATCAGCAGACCAAGCCATGTGGTATCAACAGACCAAGCCATGTGGTATCAACAGACCAAGCCATGTGGTATCAACAGATCAAGCCATGTGGTATCAGCAGATCAAGCCATGTGGTAACAGCAGACCAAGCCATGTGGTATCAACAGACCAAGCCATGTGGTAACAGCAGACCAAGCCATGTGGTATCAACAGACCAAGCCATGTGGTAACAGCAGACCAAGCCATGTGGTATCAACAGACCAAGCCATGTGGTATCAACAGACCAAGCCATGTGGTATCAACAGACCAAGCAATGTGGTATCAACAGACCAAGCCATGTGGTATCAGCAGACCAAGCCATGTGGTATCAGCAGACCAAGCCATGTGATATCAGCAGACCAAGCCATGTGGTAACAACAGGCCAAGCCATGTGGTATCAGCAGACCAAGCCATGTGGTATCAACAGACCAAGCCATGTGGTATCAGCAGACCAAGCCATGTGGTAACAACAGGCCAAGCCATGTGGTATCAGCAGACCAGAGCCATGTGGTTATGGCAACAGACCAAGCCATGTGGTATCAGCAGACCAAGCCATGTGATATCAGCAGACCAAGCCATGTGGTAACAACAGACCAAGCCATGTGGTAACAACAGACCAAGCCATGTGGTATCAACAGACCAAGCCATGTGGTAACAACAGACCAAGCCATGTGGTAACAACAGACCAAGCCATGTGGTAACAACAGACCAAGCCATGTGGTATCAACAGACCAAGCCATGTGGTAACAACAGACCAAGCCATGTGGTAACAACAGACCAAGCCATGTGATATCAGCAAGACCAGAGCCATGTGGTAACAACAGACCAAGCCATGTGGTATCAACAGACCAAGCCATGTGGTATCAACAGGCCCATGTGGTATCAGCAGACCAAGCCATGTGGTATCAACAGACCAAGCCATGTGGTATCAGCAGGCCAAGCCATGTGGTATCAGCAGACCAAGCCATGTGGTATCAGCAGACCAAGCCATGTGGTATCAACAGACCAAGCCATGTGGTATCAACAGACCAAGCCATGTGGTATCAACAGATCAAGCCATGTGGTATCAGCAGATCAAGCCATGTGGTAACAGCAGACCAAGCCATGTGGTATCAACAGACCAAGCCATGTGGTAACAGCAGACCAAGCCATGTGGTATCAACAGACCAAGCCATGTGGTAACAGCAGACCAAGCCATGTGGTATCAACAGACCAAGCCATGTGGTATCAACAGACCAAGCCATGTGGTATCAACAGACCAAGCCATGTGGTAACAACAGGCCAAGCCATGTGGTATCAGCAGACCAAGCCATGTGGTATCAACAGACCAAGCCATGTGGTATCAGCAGACCAAGCCATGTGGTAACAACAGGCCAAGCCATGTGGTATCAGCAGACCAAGCCATGTGGTATCAACAGACCAAGCCATGTGGTATCAGCAGACCAAGCCATGTGATATCAGCAGACCAAGCCATGTGGTAACAACAGACCAAGCCATGTGGTATCAACAGACCAAGCCATGTGGTAACAACAGACCAAGCCATGTGGTAACAACAGACCAAGCCATGTGGTAACAACAGACCAAGCCATGTGGTAACAACAGACCAAGCCATGTGGTATCAACAGACCAAGCCATGTGGTAACAACAGACCAAGCCATGTGGTAACAACAGACCAAGCCATGTGATATCAGCAGACCAAGCCATGTGGTAACAACAGACCAAGCCATGTGGTATCAACAGACCAAGCCATGTGGTATCAGCACGCCAAGCCATGTGGTATCAGCAGACCAAGCCATGTGGTATCAACAGACCAAGCCATGTGGTATCAGCAGACCAAGCCATGTGATATCAACAGACCATGTGGTATCAGCAGACCATGTGGTATCAGCAGACCAAGCCATGTGGTAACAACAGACCAAGCCATGTGGTATCAGCAGGCCATGTGGTATCAACAGACCAAGCCATGTGGTATCAGCAGACCAAGCCATGTGATATCAGCAGGCCAAGCCATGTGGTATCAACAGACCAAGCCATGTGGTATCAGCAGGCCATGTGGTATCAACAGACCAAGCCATGTGGTATCAACAGACCAAGCCATGTGGTATCAGCAGGCCAAGCCATGTGGTATCAGCAGACCAAGCCATGTGGTATCAACAGACCAAGCCATGTGGTATCAACAGACCAAGCCATGTGGTATCAGCAGACCAAGCCATGTGGTATCAACAGACCAAGCCATGTGGTATCAACAGACCAAGCCATGTGGTATCAACAGATCAAGCCATGTGGTATCAGCAGATCAAGCCATGTGGTAACAGCAGACCAAGCCATGTGGTATCAACAGACCAAGCCATGTGGTAACAGCAGACCAAGCCATGTGGTATCAACAGACCAAGCCATGTGGTAACAGCAGACCAAGCCATGTGGTATCAACAGACCAAGCCATGTGGTATCAACAGACCAAGCCATGTGGTATCAACAGACCAAGCCATGTGGTATCAACAGACCAAGCCATGTGGTAACAACAGGCCAAGCCATGTGGTATCAGCAGACCAAGCCATGTGGTATCAACAGACCAAGCCATGTGGTATCAGCAGACCAAGCCATGTGGTAACAACAGGCCAAGCCATGTGGTATCAGCAGACCAAGCCATGTGGTATCAACAGACCAAGCCATGTGGTATCAGCAGACCAAGCCATGTGATATCAGCAGACCAAGCCATGTGGTAACAACAGACCAAGCCATGTGGTATCAACAGACCAAGCCATGTGGTATCAACAGACCAAGCCATGTGGTAACAACAGACCAAGCCATGTGGTAACAACAGACCAAGCCATGTGGTAACAACAGACCAAGCCATGTGGTAACAACAGACCAAGCCATGTGATATCAGCAGACCAAGCCATGTGGTAACAACAGACCAAGCCATGTGGTATCAACAGACCAAGCCATGTGGTATCAGCACGCCAAGCCATGTGGTATCAGCAGACCAAGCCATGTGGTATCAACAGACCAAGCCATGTGGTATCAGCAGACCAAGCCATGTGATATCAGCAGACCAAGCCATGTGGTAACAACAGACCAAGCCATGTGGTAACAACAGACCAAGCCATGTGGTATCAGCAGACCAAGCCATGTGGTAACAACAGACCAAGCCATGTGGTATCAGCAGACCAAGCCATGTGGTAACAGCAGACCAAGCCATGTGGTAACAACAGACCAAGCCATGTGGTAACAACAGACCAAGCCATGTGGTATCAGCAGACCAAGCCATGTGGTATCAGCAGACCAAGCCATGTGGTAAAAACAGACCAAGCCATGTGGTATCTTCAAGCCATGTGGTAACAACAGACCAAGCCATGTGGTATCAACAGACCAAGCCATGTGGTAACAACAGACCAAGCCATGTGGTAACAACAGACCAAGCCATGTGGTAACAACAGACCAAGCCATGTGGTATCAGCAGACCAAGCCATGTGATATCAGCAGACCAAGCCATGTGGTAACAACAGACCAAGCCATGTGGTATCAACAGACCAAGCCATGTGGTAACAACAGACCAAGCCATGTGGTAACAACAGACCAAGCCATGTGGTATCAGCAGACCAAGCCATGTGATATCAACAGACCATGTGATATCAACAGACCAAGCCATGTAGTAACAACAGACCAAGCCATGTGGTAACAGCAGGCCAAGCCATGTGGTATCAGCAGACCAAGCCATGTGGTATCAGCAGACCATGTGGTATCAACAGACCAAACCATGTGGTAACAGCAGACCAAGCCATGTGGTATCAACAGACCAAGCCATGTGGTATCAACAGACCATGTGGTATCAGCAGACCATGTGGTATCAGCAGGCCAAGCCATTTGCCGGAAATTGAGCTATTTAATGAAGTGTGTGTGTCTGTGTGTGTGTGCGTGTTTAAAGCTCCAATTAGCCTTCCAATATGAGGAATAGCAATGACCTTTCTTCCATACCACTGTATAAAAGACGTGATCACCAGACCTCAGTGACTTCTAAGCTTGGTGGACTGGAACACAAGTTTGTATAGGTCCCACATAGCTCCCTATTCCCTATATAGGGCAATGCTTTGACCAGAGACATTTGGGACACATCTAGTTTCAAATGCTGAGAAATGCTCAGCTCTGTAAATGACTATGAACATTGTGAATAACATTATTTTCTGCTTAAAATCATATAAAGTTCATGGAACCCATTCAGAACCCAGGTCTTGACTGCTCTCCACTGCTCTCCACTGCTCCCAATGACTCTCCACTGCTCTCTACTGCTCTCCATTGCTCTCCACTGCTCTCTACTGCTCCCTACTGCTCTCCACTGCTCTCCACTGCTCTCAATGGCTCTCCACTGCTCTCCATTGCTCTCCACTGCTCTCAATGGCTCTCCACTGCTCTCAATGGCTCTCCACTGCTCTCCACTGCTCTCTACTGCTCTCCACTGCTCTCCACTGCTCTCCATTGCTCTCCACTGCTCTGCACTGCTCTCCATTGCTCTCCACTGCTCTCTACTGCTCTCCACTGCACTCCACTGCTCTCCACTGCACTCCACTGCTCTCCAGTGCTCTCCACTGCTCTCAACTGCTCTCCACTGCTCTATACTAATCTCTACAGCTCTATACTGCACATGGAGAACAGTTAGCCATACATGCTACACGTTAATGTGAGAGCTTCAATCCCCTGGGGACATCCTGGCTTACAGACAATTCACTCGAATCTGCAATTTAACAACACAGCTTTTCCATTTTCCGTATGGATCGAATGGCAGGATCTGGTAAGAGTAGGAGGAGGGTGGGGGGGGGGGGGGTGTACGTTTCCTCATCAACAATACCTAGTGTACCAAGGTTGAAAACATCTCAAGCTCCTGTTCACCCGACCTGGAGTTTCTGATGTTAAAATACCGACCCCACTATATACTGAGTTAATTCACGTGTGTTGTTATCACAGCTGTGTACATACCGCCAGCCACAGACAAACATCAAGCGGCACTCAGTGAACTGTACAAGAACATTTGCCAGCAAGAATCCTCTCACCCCCGGTCTTTATTGTCATGGTAGATTTTAACCAAGGAAGTTAGCAGAACGAACCCTGATGACTCGATGGCGCGACGTGTACAAGGCAAGCAGGTACGAGCTCCATAACCATTAGGGACACAAAAAAGACAATACACACTCAAACTTAAATTGAATAACTCCGACTCACGGACCGACGCATGTGGCTAGGACTGCAGGCTTTCACGGACTACAAAGATAAATCCAGCTGTGCGGTTCCTGAAGCCTCCCTCCCAGACGTGCTTAACACGTTCTATGATCACATGGAGGCAGACAATACCATCCAGGAAGGCTCTAGCTGCTACGGACGACCAGGTGCTATTGTTCCCTTCAAGCTCGACACCAAGCCCGGAGCCCTGTGTCTGGATACCGCCCTCTGCAACAGGATTCTGGACTTCCTGACCGGCAGACCACAGGCTGTGAGTATTGGCAACAACACACAGGAGTCCCCCAGGGGTGTGTCCTCGGTCCTCTGCTGTACTCCCTGTTCACCCACGACTGTGAGACTTTGCACGACACCTACTCCACACTGACTCTTAACACAGGAGTCCCCCAGGGGTGTGTCCTCGGTCCTCTGCTGTACTCCCTGTTCACCCACGACTGTGAGACTTTGCACGACACCTACTCCACACTGACTCTTACATTTACGTCATTTAGCAGACGCTCTTATCCAGAGCGACTTACAAATTGGAAAGTTCATACATATTCATCCTGGTCCCCCCGTGGGAATTGAACCCACAACCCTGGCGTTGCAAGCGCCATGCTCTACCAACTGAGCCACACGGGACCTCTTAACACAGGAGTCCCCCAGGGGTGTGTCCTCGGTCCTCTGCTGTACTCCCTGTTCACCCACGACTGTGTGACTTTGCACGACACCTACTCCATCATCAAAGTCTGCTGACGACACCACGGTTGTAGGCCTGATAACCAACAACGATGAGTCAGCCTATAGAGAGGAGGTAAGTGAACTGGAATTGTGGTGCCAGGTCAACAACCTCTCCCTTAAAGTCAGCAAAACAAAGGAGTGATTGTTGACTTCAAATCCAATTGTATTGGTCACATACACATGGTTAGCAGATGTTAATGTGAGAGTAGCGAAATGCTTGTGCTTCTAGTTCCGACAGTGCAGTAATATCTAACAAGCAATCTAACAAATCCCCAACAACTACCTAATACACACAAATCTAAAGGGAGGAATAAGAATATGTACATATAAATATATGGATGAGCGGCATACTGTAGGCATGGTGCAATAGATGGTATAAGATACAGTATATACAGTGGGGAGAACAAGTATTTGATACACTGCCGATTTTGCCGATTTTCCTACTTACAAAGCATGTAGAGGTCTGTAATTTTTATCATAGGTACACTTCAACTGTGAGAGACGGAATCTAAAACAAAAATCCCGAAAATCACATTGTATGATTTTTAAGTAATTAATTAGCATTTTATTGCATGACATAAGTATTTGATACATCAGAAAAGCAGAACATAATATTTGGTACAGAATCCTTTGTTTGCAATTACAGAGATCATATGTTTCCTGTAGTTCTTGACCAGGTTTGCACACACTGCAGCAGGGATTTTGGCCCACTCCTCCATACAGACCTTCTCCAGATCCTTCAGGTTTCGGGGCTGTCGCTGGGCAATACGGACTTTCAGCTCCCTCCAAAGATTTTCTATTGGGTTCAGGTCTGGAGACTGGCTAGGCCACTCCAGGACCTTGAGATACTTCTTACGGAGCCACTCCTTAGTTGCCCTGGCTGTGTGTTTCGGGTCGTTGTCATGCTGGAAGACCCAGCCACGACCCATCATCAATGCTCTTACTGAGGGAAGGAGGTTGTTGGCTAAGATCTCGCAATACATGGCCCCATCCATCCTCCCCTTAATACGGTGCAGTCGTCCTGTCCCCTTTGCAGAAAAGCATCCCCAAAGAATGATGTTTCCACCTCCATGCTTCACGGTTGGGATGGTGTTCTTGGGGTTGTACTCATCCTTCTTCTTCCTCCAAACACGGCTAGTGGAGTTTAGACCAAAAAGCTCTATTTTTGAATCATCAGACCACATGACCTTCTCCCATTCCTCCTCTGGATCATTCAGATGGTCATTGGCAAACTTCAGACGGGCCTGGACATGCGCCTGCTTGAGCAGGGGGACCTTGTGTGCGCTGCAGGATTTTAATCCATGACGGCGTAGTGTGTTACTAATGGTTTTCTTTGAGACTGTGGTCCCAGCTCTCTTCAGGTCATTGACCAGGTCCTGCCGTGTAGTTCTGGGCTGATCCCTCACCTTCCTCATGATCATTGATGCCCCACGAGGTGAGATCTTGCATGGAGCCCCAGACCGAGGGTGATTGACCATCATCTTGAACTTCTTCTATTTTCTTCTATTTTCTAATAATTGCGCCAACAGTTGTTGCCTTCTCACCAAGCTGCTTGCCTATTGTCCTGTAGCCCATCCCAGCCTTGTGCAGGTCTACAATTTTATCCCTGATGTCCTTACACAGCTCTCTGGTCTTGGCCATTGTGGAGAGGTTGGAGTCTGTTTGATTGAGTGTGTGGACAGGTGTCTTTTATACAGGTAACGAGTTCAAACAGGTGCAGTTAATACAGGTAATGAGTGGAGAACAGGAGGGCTTCTTAAAGAAAAACTAACAGATCTGTGAGAGCCGGAATTCTTACTGGTTGGTAGGTGATCAAATACTTATGTCATGCAATAAAATGCAAATGAATTACTTAAAAATCATACAATGTGATTTTCTGGATTTTTGTTTACATATGAGATGAATAATGTGAGATATGTAAACATTATTAAAGTGGCATTATTTAAAGTGACTAGTGATCCAATTATTAAAGTGGCCAGTGATATGAGTCTCTATGTAGGCAGCAGCCTCTCTGAGTTAGTGATTGCTGTTTAGCAGTCTGATGGCCTTGAGATAGAAGATGTTTTTCAGTCTCTCGGTCCCTGCTTTGATGCACCTGTACTGACCTCGCCTTCTGGATGGTAGCGAGGTGAACAGGCAGTGGCTCGGGTGGTTGTTGTCCTTGATGATCTTTTTGGCCTTCCTGTGACATCGGGTGGTGTAGGTGTCTTGGAGGGCAGGTAGTTTGCCCCCGGTGATACGTTGTGCAGACCGCACCACCTTCTGGAGAGCCTTGCGGATGAGGGCGGTGCAGTTGCCGTACCAGGCGGTGATACAGTCCGACAGGATGCTCTCGATTGTGCATCTATAAACGTTTGTCAGGGTTTTAGGTGACAAGCTAAATTTCTTCAGCCTCCTGAGTTTGAAGAGGCGCTGTTGCGCCTTCTTCACCACACTGTCTGTGTGGGTGGACCATTTCAGTTTGTCTGTGATGTGTGCGCCAAGGAACTTAAAACGTTCCAGCTTCTCCACTACTGTCCCTTCGATGTGGACAGAGGGGTGCTCCCTCTGCTGTTTCCTGAAGTCGACGATCATCTCCTTTGTTTTCTTGACCCCACACTCCAAGTGCCCTCACCTCCTCCATGTAGGCTGTCTAGTCGTTGGTGGTAATCAAGCCCACTACTGTTGACTCGTCTGCAAACTTGATGATTGAGTTGGAGGCGTGCATGGCCACGCAGTCGTGGGTGAACAAGGAGTACAGGAGGGGGCTGAGCACGCACACTTATGGGGCCCCATAAGTCAGCAAAGTGGAGATGTTGTTTCCTACCCTCACCACCTGGGGGTGGCCTGTCAGAAAGTCCAGGACCCAATTGCACAGGGCAGGGTTGAGACCCAGGGCCTCCAGCTTAATGATGAGCTTGGAGGGTACTATGGTGTTGAATGCTGAGCTGTAGTCAATGAAGAGCATTCTTAAATAGGTATTCCTCTTGTCCAGATGGGATAGTGCAGTGTGCAAAGTGATGGCGATTGCATCTTCCGTGGACCTGTTGGGGCGGTATGCAGACTGAAGTTCTCAAAGCACTTCATGATGACAGAAGTGTGTGCTATAGGGCGGTAGTCATTTAGTTCAGTTAACTTTGCCTTCTTGGGTACAGGAAGAATTGTGGCCATCTTGAAGCATGTGGGGACAGCAGACTGGGATCGATTAAATATGTCCGTAAACACACCAGCCAGCTGGTCTGCGCATGCTCTGAGGACGCGGCTAGGGATGCCGTCTGGGCCAGCAGCCTTGCGAGGGTTAATACGTTTAAATGTCTTACTCACGTCGGCCACGGAGAAGGAGAGGGTGGGCCGCAGTCCTTGTTAGCGGGCCGCGACGGTGGCACTGTATTATCCTCAAAGCGGACAAAGAAGGTGTTTAGTTTGTCTGAAAGCGAGACGTCGGTGTCCATAACGTGGCTGGTTTTCTTTTTGTAGTCCATGATTTCCTTTAGGTCCTGCCACATACGTCTCGTGTCTGAGCTGTTGCATTGTGACTCCACTTTGTCCCTATACCGACATTTCACTTGTTTGATTGCCTTGCGGAGGGAATAACTACACTGTTCATATTCAGCCATATTCCCAGTCCTCTTTCCATGGTTAAATGCAGTGGTCCGCGCTTTCAGTTTTGCGCGAATGCCGCCATTCATCCACGGTTTCTGGTTAGTGTAGGTTTTAATAGTCACAGTGGGTAAAGCATCTCCAATGCACTTCCTTATAAATTCACTCACCAAGTCAGCGTATAGATTAGTGTTATTCTCTGAGGCTACCCAGAACATTTCCCAGTCCACGTGATCAAAACAATCTTGAAGCGTGGATTCCGATTGGTCAGACCAGCGTTGAATGGTTCTAGTCATGGGTACATCCTGTTTGAGTTTCTGCCTATAAGACGGTAGGAGCAAGATGGAGTCGTGGTCGGATCTGCCGAAGGGAGGGCGAGGGAGGGCTTTGCATGCATCGGGGAAGTTAGAGTAGCAATGATCGAGTTTATTGCCCGCGCGATTGCTGCAATCAATATGCTGATAGAATTTAGGTAGCCTTGTTCTCAGATTTGCATTGTTAAAATCCCCAGCTACAATAAATGCAACCTCAGGATATATGGTTTCCAGTTTACATAGAGTCAGGAAGCAGAGGAGGGAACACGCCCCGATCCACATCAATGGAACTGCAGTAGAGAGAGTCAGCAGATTTAAGTTCCTCTGCGTCCACATCACCAAGGACTTGACATGGACCAACAACACCGCCACTCTTGTCAAGAGGGCACAACAGCGTCTCTACTTCCTAAGGCCGCTGAAGAAATGTGGTCACCCCAGATCCTCACCAAATACTACCGCTGCACCATCGAGTGCGTCCTGACCAATTGCATCATGGCCTAGTAAGGGAATTGCTCCATACACGACCGCAAGGCCCTCCAGTGGGTGGTGCAGACTGCTCAGTACATCATTGGGGCTATGTTCACACCCATCCAGGAAATCTACTTTAAGCGGTGCCTAAGGAAGGTCCACAGCATCATCTAGGAAATCTACTTGAAATGGTGGCTGAGGAAGGTCCACAACATTATCCGGGAAATCTACTTGAAACAGTGCCTGAGGAAGGTCCGCCACATTATCTGGGAAATCTACTTGAAACAGTGCCTGAGGAAGGTCCGCCACATTATCTGGGAAATCTACTTGAAACAGTGCCTGAGGAAGGTCCGCCACATTATGTGGGAAATCTACTTGAAACGTTGCCTGAGGAAGGTCCGCAACATCTTCCAGGGTCCCACACACCCCAGACACGAGCTGTTCTCTCCCTTACCGTCGGCCGAGAAAAAACTGTACCAAAACAATACCACTACAAAACATTGTTTTTTTGTGCCAAAGTCAGAGAATGGCACTTGATTCAGACAGATAAACTTAGCTACTGCTCTTTTCAATCGCTGGGCTTTTTATTTTCTTTCAATATCATTACATTAGAATTTGTTTGTTCAATATCATTCCATTAGAATTTGTTTGTTCAATATCATTCCATTAGAATTTGTTTGTTCAATATCATTCCATTAGAATTTGTTTGTTCAATATCATTCCATTAGAATTTGTTTGTTCAATATCATTCCATTAGAATTTGTTTGTTCAATATCATTCCATTAGAATTTGTTTGTTCAATATCATTACATTAGAATTTGTTTGTTCAATATCATTCCATTAGAATTTGTTTGTTCAATATCATTACATTAGAATTTGTTTGTTCAATATCATTACATTAGAATTTGTTTGTTCAATATCATTACATTAGAATTTTCTACATCAGCATTTTTCAGAGACAGACAGTCTCTGTATGCATTACTGAATCAATCATACAATCAATTTGACTTTGTTTTTTACCAAACTAACTACATAACATAATGGTAATCATTTATTTGAATGGTACATCTCTTTTGATAAACTGGGTAAATTAAGATAGCCTGGGTCTATTCACAGTACAGGTGAATATGTATTTAATAGGAGTGTGTCATGTATTGAGTTTTTGAGCTTGTTTTGGCTGATTTCATGGAGCTACAGATGTTTCCTTCCATTTGGGACTTATTTTATGGTACAAGAAGCTTCTTTTATACCAGTAATGGCCTCCTTCACGACACCAAATATGTGAATGAATAAAGTTTTTGGTGGCAATCAGGTTTGAAATCAGCATATTTGCATATTATGAAATACAAAGTACTAGGCTAGTAAACTGATGTTAGCTTCAGCTGTCAGCTAGCAGGGAAAGTTAGCCTTCAAAGCTGGAAGCTACTGGTATCTTCTTCCATTGTAAAGTGTTCTGGCCTGTATGGACATTGCTTAGTGAACAGTAATTAACAGTTTCAAAATGTCTGCATGCCGTGTTAACTTCTGTGCAGCATGAGTGGAGAGCTAACATGATGCAGCCCAGACTCCCAGGCTAGCAGTGAGTTAGTGAAGCTAACATGATACAGCCCAGACTCCCAGTGCAGGCTATCAGTGAGTTAGTGGAGCTAACATGATGCAGCCCAGACTCCCAGTGCAGGCTATCAGTGAGTAAGTGAAGCTAACATGATGCAGCCCAGACTCCCAGGCTATCAGTGAGTTAGTGGAGCTAACATGATGCAGCCCAGACTCCCAGGCTAGCAGTGAGTTAGTGGAGCTAACATGATGCAGCCCAGACTCCCAGGCTAGCAGTGAGTTAGTGGAGCTAACATGATGCAGCCCAGACTCCCAGGCTAGCAGTGAGTTAGTGAAGCTAACATGATGCAGCCCAGACTCCCAGTGCAGGCTATCAGTGAGTTAGTGAAGCTAACATGATGCAGCCCAGACTCCCAGTGCAGGCTAGCAGTGAGTTAGTGAAGCTAACATGATGCAGCCCAGACTCCCAGGCTAGCAGTGAGTTAGTGGAGCTAACATGATGCAGTCCAGACTCCCAGGCTAGCAGTGAGTATGTGGAGCTAACATGAAGCAGCCCAGACTCGCAGGCTAGCAGTGAGTTAGTGAAGCTAACATGATATAGCCCAGACTCCCAGTGCAGACTAGCAGTGAGTTAGTGGAGCTATAAGGCTATACGAAGAGGTTGGCTGGGCTGATAGACAGGCTTGATCCGTGAAACACATTTAACAGAAGTACCGAACGTAACAAATATTTTGGTACCGAACCGTTTTTCATGATCTAGTATCGAAAAACGACCGAAGTTTCAGTATACCGTGCAACCTTCACCTTATCACACACACACAAGCAGTGCCTTCAGAAGGTATTCACACCCCTTGACTTTTTCCACATTTTATTATGTTACAAAGTGGGATTTGTTAACAATTTATACAAACTACGCTGTAACGTCGGTTGAAGAAAATGTCTAACATTTGTATAAAAATATTCTGAAAAATAAAACACAAATATATCTTGTAAGTATTCAACCCCATGAGTCAATACATGTTAGAATCCTCTTTAGCAGTGATTACAGCTGTGAGGCTTTCTGGGTAAGTCTCTAAGGGCTTTCAACACCTGGATTGTGCAACATTTGCCCATTATTATTTTCAAAAATTCTTCAAGTTCAGGTCTTGCCATAGATTTTCAAGTAGATTTAAGTCAAAACTGTAACTCGGCCACTCAGGAACATTCACTGTCTTCTTGGTAAACAACGTATGTAGATTTGGCGTTGTGTTTTAGGTTTGTCCTGCTGAAATCTGAATTCATCTCTCAATGTCTGGTGGAAAGCAGACTGAACCTGGATTCCCTATAAGATTTTTTTTACGGTGCTTAGCTCCATTCTCCAAACTCCCCAGTCCTTAACGATTACAAGCATACCCATAACATGATGCAGCCACCACTATGCTTGAAAATATGGAGAGTGGTACTCAGTAATGTGTTGTATTGTATTTAACACAAAAGTTAATTACTTTGCCACATTTTTTTGCAGTATTACTTTAGTGCCTATTCTGTATAGGCTTCGTCTTTTCACTCTGTCAATTAGGTTAGTATTGTGGAGTAACTACAATGTTGTTGGTTTCTTCTATCACAGCCATTAAACTGTTTTAAAGTCACCATATTCCTCATGGTGAAATCCCTGAGCGGTTTCCTTCCTCTCCGCAACTGAGTTAGGAAGGACGCCTGAATCTTCGTACTGACTAGGTGTATTGATACACCATCCAAAGTGTAATTAATAACTTCAGCATGTTCAAAGGGACATTCGACGTCTGCTTTTTAAAAATGTTTACCCATCTATCAATAGTTGCCCTTCTTTTTAAATTCAGGCTGTAACACAACAAAATGTGGAAAACGTCAAGGGGTGTGAATACTTTCTGTAGGATCTTTAGATCCATGTTACACACAACCCCTCTTTCTCTGATACCTGTGGAAATATTGGACTATAAATTGTGCCTTCCTGTATTATACTTATGCTTAAATATTTATTATATTTTAGTGAGCCATTTACTTCATGTTCCTATTCTTATATTTTATTATTTCTTATTGTTTCATTGTCGAGAAAGAACCTGCAAGTAAGTATTTTGTTGGGTGGTGTACAGTGGGGAGAACAAGTATTTGATACACTGCCGATTTTGCAGGTTTTCCAACTTACAAAGCATGTAGAGGTCTGTAATTTTTATCATAGGTACACTTCAACTGTGAGAGAAGGAATCTAAAACAAAAATCCAGAAAATCACATTGTATGATTTTTAAGTAATTAATTTGCATTTTATTGCATGACATAAGTATTTGATACATCAGAAAAGCAGAACTGAATATTTGGTACAGAAACCTTAGTTTGCAATTACAGAGATCATACGTTTCCTGTAGTTCTTGACCAGGTTTGCACACACTGCAGCAGGGATTTTGGCCCACTCCTCCATACAGACCTTCTCCAGATCCTTCAGGTTTCGGGGCTGTCGCTGGGCAATACGGACTTTCGGCTCCCTCCAAAGATTTTCTATTGGGTTCAGGTCTGGAGACTGGCTAGGCCACTCCAGGACCTTGAGATGCTTCTTACGGAGCCACTCCTTAGTTGCCCTGGCTGTGTGTTTCGGGTCGTTGTCATGCTGGAAGACCCAGCCACGACCCATCTTCAATGCTCTTACTGAGGGAAGGAGGTTGTTGGTCAAGATCTCGCGATACATGGCCCCGTCCATCCTCCCCTCAATACGGTGCAGTCGTCCTGTCCCCTTTGCAGAAAAGCATCCCCAAAGAATGATGTTTCCACCTCCATGCTTCACGGTTGGGATGGTGTTCTTGGGGTTGTACTCATCCTTCTATTCCTCCAAACACGGCGAGTGGAGTTTAGAGCAAAAAGCTCTATTTTTGTCTCATCAGACCACATGACCTTCTCCCATTCCTCCTCTGGATCATCCAGATGGTCATTGGCAAACTTCAGACGGGCCTGGACATGCGCTGGCTTGAGCAGGGGGACCTTGCGTGCGCTGCAGGATTTTAATCCATGACGGCGTAGTGTGTTACTAATGGTTTTCTTTGAGACTGTGGTCCCAGCTCTCTTCAGGTCATTGACCAGGTCCTGCCGTGTAGTTCTGGGCTGATCCCTCACATTCCTCATGATCATTGATGCCCCACGAGGTGAGATCTTGCATGGAGCCCCAGACCGAGGGTGATTGACCGTCATCTTGAACTTCTTCCATTTTCTAATAATTGTGCCAACAGTTGTTGCCTTCTCACCAAGCTACTTGGCTATTGTCCTGTAGCCCATCCCAGCCTTGTACAGGTCTACAATTTATCCCTGATGTCCTTACACAGCTCTCTGGTCTTGGCCATTGTGGAGAGGTTGGAGTCTGTTTGATTGAGTGTGTGGACAGGTGTCTTTTATACAGGTAACGAGTTCAAACAGGTGCAGTTAATACAGGTAATGAGTGGAGAACAGGAGGGCTTCTTAAAGAAAAACTAACAGGTCTGTGAGAGCCGGAATTCTTACTGGTTGGTAGGTGATCAAATACTTATGTCATGCAATAAAATGCAAATTAATTACTTAAAAATCATACAATGTGATTTTCTGGATTTTTGTTTTAGATTCCGTCTCTCACAGTTGAAGTGTACCTATGATAAAAATGACAGACCTCTACATGCTTTGTAAGTAGGAAAACCTGCAAAATCGGCAGTGTATCAAATACTTGTTCTCCCCACTGTATACCATGTGTATCCTGTACATATGAGTAATAAAACTGGAAACTTGAAATTGAATAGAGATAATGAGTGGTAACGCGAGTACTTTATTAAAGCGTTATTAAGGGTAATGGTTGGGAGTCCTTTATTAAAGCATTGTCAAGGGTAATGTTTGGGAGTACTTTATTAAAGCATTAAGGGTAATGTTTGGGAGTCGTTTATTAAAGCATTAAGGGTAATAGTTGGGAGTCGTTTATTAAAGCATTGTCAAGGGTAATGTTTGGGAGTCGTTTATTTGTCACGCCCTGGCCTTAGTTATCTTTGTTTTCTTTATTATTTTAGTTAGGTCAGGGTGTGACATGGGGGATGTATGTGTTTTGTATTGTCTAGGGGTTTTGTATGTTTATGGGGCAGGGACTAGTCTAGGTGTATGTATGTCTATGGTTGCCTAGATTGGTTCTCAATTAGAGACAGCTGTCTATCGTTGTCTCTGATTGGGAACCATATTTAGGCGGCCATATTCATTGGGTAGTTCGTGGGTTATTGTCTATGTCTATGTGTAGTGTTTGTGTTCAGCACTATTTGTTTATAGCGTCACGTTTGTTGTTTTGTATAGTTTGTATAGTGTTCTTCGTTTCTCTTAATTAAAAGAAGAATGTATTGTTATCACGCTGCGCCTTGGTCCTCCTCTCTTCCACCATATAGCGATCGTGACATTATTAAAGCATTATTAAGGGCAACGGTTGAGAGTCGTTTATTAAAGCCTGCACTCTCCATCTCAGTTTTGGCCCCTCTGTGTGTATGTGTGTATGTGTGTATGTGTGTGTGTGTGTGTGTGTGGGGGGGGGGGGAGCAGGTGGGGGCCAATCACAGCCAGTCACCTCGCCTAGAAGGTCCCCGAGACACAAAGGCAGTTTTGTCTCAATTAAAACAATCTCTCAGAGAGGTATGGAATCATTGTGTTTCTGTCCTGAATCCTATTGAGGAGTACAAGTTTTATCACAGCAAAATACCCATTTCCCTTTCACCTTCTTAAAATTACAACAAGGAATTAAAGTCTCATTCTAGGTACGTCTTTTAACCTTTAAAAGTTCATTTTAAATTGCAGATTGTTTCATTTAAACGTAGTGTGAAGGAAGGAGTGGGTTATATTTAGTATATTATCTTTTGAACAATGACGTTTGATTGTTTGAAAAGCAAGCTGTCACGTTCCTGACCTATTTTTATGTTATTTTGATTATGTTTAGTTGGTCAGGGCGTGAGTTGGGGTGGGCATTGTATGTTGTGTGTGTTTTGTTTAGTCTATGGGTGTTGTATTGTGTATGGGATAGATAATTGTGAGGTTGTCTAGTTATGTCTATGGCTGCCTAGATTGGGTCTCAATCAGAGACAGCTGTCATTCATTTGTCTCTGATTGGGAGCCATATTTAAGGTAGCCATAGGCAGTAGGCTTTTGTGGGTAGTTGTCTTGTTTAACGTTTGTTGCTTGTATGTGCACTTGCGTTATTTAGCTTCACGATCATTTGTTGTTTTTGTTTGGTTGTATAGTGTTTTCGTTTCATGTTCATCTTCGGTCATTTTATTAAAAGAAGATGGCTTATTTTCCTCATGCTGCGTTTTGGTCCGAATCTCTTCCACACGATCGTGACAGAACTACCCACCATAACAGGACCAAGCGGATTGAGGAAGGAGAAAAGGAACTAAAACAATGGAGAGAAGAGGAATGGAGTTGGGAGCAAATTTTCAATGGAGAAGGACCCTGGGCTAAGGTTGGTGTGAATCGCCGCTTGCGGGAGGAGAAGAAGGCAGCCACAGCCCAGGAGCGCTGGTATGAGAAGGCAGCCACAGCCCAGGAGCGCTGGTATGAGGAGGCAGCACGTAGGAGAGGCTGGAAGCCCGAGAGGCTCACCCAAAAATTTCTTGGGGGGGGGCTAAAGGGGAGTGTGGCGAAGCCGGGTTGGATACCTGAGCCAACTCCCCGGGCTTACCGTGGAGTAAGAGGGCGTCGTACTGGTCAGACACCGTGTTATGCGGTAAAGCGCACGGTGTCCCCAGTACGCGTGCTTAGCCCAGTGCGGGCTATTCCACCTTGCCGCACTGGGAGGGCTAGGTTGGGCATCGAGCCGGATGCCATGAAGCCGGCCCAACGTATCTGGCCTCCAGTACGTCTCCTCGGGCCGGTGTACATGGCACCAGCCTTGCAGGTGGTGTCCCCGGTTCGCCTGCATAGCCCAGTGCGGGCTATTCCACCTCGCCGCACTGGCAGGGCTACGGGGACCATTCAACCTGGTAAGGTTGGGGAGGCTCGGTGTTCAAGAGCACGTGTCCTCCTTCACGGTCCGGTATATCCGGCGCCACCTTCCCACCCCAGTCCAGTACCACCAGTGCCTACACCACGCACCAGGCTTCCAGTGCATCTCCAGAGCCCTGTTCCTCTTCCACGCACTCTCCCTATGGTGCGTGTCTCCAGCCCAGTGCCTCCAGTTCCGGCACCACGCACCAAGCCTCCTGTGCGTCTCCAGAGCCCTGGACGCACTGTTCCTTCTCCCCGCACTCGCCCTGAGGTGCGTGTCCTTAACCCGGTACCTCCAGTTCCGGTACCACGCACCAGGCCTATAGTGCGTCTCAGCCGGCCAGAGTCTGCCGTCTGCCCAGCGGCGCCTGAACTGCCCGTCTGCCCAGCGGCGCCTGAACTGCCCGTCTGCCCAGCGGCGCCTGAACTGCCCGTCTGCCCAGCGGCGCCTGAACTGCCCGTCTGCCCAGCGGCGCTTGAACTGCCCGTCTGCCCAGCGGCGCCTGAACTGCCCGTCTGCCCAGCGGCGCCTGAACTGCCCGTCTGCCCAGCGGCGCCTGAACTGCCCGTCTGCCATACGCCGTCTGAACTGTCCGTCTGCCATGAGCCTGCAAAGCCGCCCGTCTGCCATGAGCCTGCAAAGCCGCCCGTCTGCCATGAGCCTACAGAGCCGTCCGCCAGACAGGAGCCGCTAGAGCCGTCCGCCAGACAGGAGCCGCCAGAGCCTTCCGCCAGACCGGATCAGCCAGAGCCTTCCGCCAGACCGGATCAGCCAGAGCCTTCCGCCAGACCGGATCAGCCAGAGCCTTCCGCCAGACCGGATCAGCCAGAGCCTTCCGCCAGACCGGATCAGCCAGAGCCTTCCGCCAGACCGGATCAGCCAGAGCCTTCCGCCAGACCGGATCAGCCAGAGCCTTCCGCCAGACCGGATCAGCCAGAGCCTTCCGCCAGACCGGATCAGCCAGAGCCTTCCGCCAGACCGGATCAGCCAGAGCCTTCAGCCAGCCATGACCGTCCAGAGCCGTCAGCGAGCCATGACCGTCCAGAGCCGTCAGCGAGCCATGACCGTCCAGAGCCGTCAGCGAGCCATGACCGTCCAGAGCCGTCAGCGAGCCATGACCGTCCAGAGCCGTCAGCGAGCCATGACCGTCCAGAGCCGTCAGAGAGCCATGACCGTCCAGAGCCGTCAGCGAGCCATGACCGTCCAGAGCCGTCAGCGAGCCATGACCGTCCAGAGCCGTCAGCCAGCCATGAGCGTCCAGAGCCGTCAGCCAGCCATGAGCGTCCAGAGCCGTCAGCCAGCCATGAGCGTCCAGAGCCGTCAGCCAGCCATGAGCGTCCAGAGCCGTCAGCCAGCCATGAGCGTCCAGAGCCGTCAGCGAGCCATGACCAGCCAGAGCCGTCAGCGAGCCATGACCAGCCAGAGCCGTCAGCGAGCCATGACCAGCCAGAGCCGTCATCCAGCCAGGATCCGCCAGAGCCAGCCAGCCAGGATCCGCCAGAGCCAGCCAGCCAGGATCCGCCAGAGCCAGCCAGCCAGGATCCGCCAGAGCCAGCCAGCCAGGATCCGCCAGAGCCAGCCAGCCAGGATCCGCCAGTGCCAGCCAGCCAGGATCCGCCAGCCAGCCAGGATCCGCCAGTCAGTCTGGTGTTGCCCCTCATTTTGGTGTTGCCCCTCATTTTGGTGTTGCCCCTCATTCCGGTGTTGCCCCTCATTCCGGTGCTGCTCCTTATCCTGGTGATGCCCCTTAATTTAGGTGGGGTTATTTGGAGGGTGGTCATTGTGGGGAGGCTACAGAAGCGGGGATTGATTATGGTGGAGTGGGGACCTCGCCCTCAGCCTGAGCCACCACCGTGGACAGATGCCCACCCAGACCCTCCCCTAGACTTTTGGTGGTGCGTTCGGAGTACGCACCTTGAGGGGGGGGTTATGTCACGTTCCTGACCTATTTTTATGTTATTTTGATTATGTTTAGTTGGTCAGGGCGTGAGTTGGGGTGGGCATTGTATGTTGTGTGTGTTTTGTTTAGTCTATGGGTGTTGTATTGTGTATGGGATAGATAATTGTGAGGTTGTCTAGTTATGTCTATGGCTGCCTAGATTGGGTCTCAATCAGAGACAGCTGTCATTCATTTGTCTCTGATTGGGAGCCATATTTAAGGTAGCCATAGGCAGTAGGCTTTTGTGGGTAGTTGTCTTGTTTAACGTTTGTTGCTTGTATGTGCACTTGCGTTATTTAGCTTCACGATCATTTGTTGTTTTTGTTTGGTTGTATAGTGTTTTCGTTTCATGTTCATCTTCGGTCATTTTATTAAAAGAAGATGGCTTATTTTCCTCATGCTGCGTTTTGGTCCGAATCTCTTCCACACGATCGTGACACAAGCTGTAGATATGAATATGATATTGTAAGAAGAAAAAGGGGTTGATAGAGCAATTGGGAAAACAAGACAGAATTCCAGTCATTTTCCCCAAATTCCCCAGTTTTCCAGAAAGACTGGTTGGAAGATTCCTGGAATTACGAGGGAATAATGAGGAAATCGGGGGAAACCCGATTTCATCAGTCACACATCAATACATTATCTAGAGGAGGTGACAGATTCACCACAACTCATGCGACAAAATTGCTTTCCAGTGCGTGCGTGTGCGTGTGTGTGTGTGTGTGGACAATATCCTGCCAGTAACGTCATCCCCAGAGACCAAACAAAGCTAAATAAACAAAAACGAGTATAAGACCTGAAGATACAATATCCCATAAAAGTGCTATTTTTCCAGAGTAATAAACCTTTTCAGATGTCTGTTGGAATCCCTTGATGTGCCCTTATACCGACACAGGAAACATTCAGCACCACGGACAGTACCGTTAACCTGAAACAATCAGCACCACGGACCATACCGTTAACCTGAAACAATCAGCACCACGGACCATACCGTTAACCTGAACCAATCAGCACCACGGACCATACCGTTAACCTGAACCAATCAGCACCACGGACCATACCGTTAACCTGAACCAATCAGCACCACGGACCATACCGTTAACCTGAACCAATCAGCACCACGGACCATACCGTTAACCTGAACCAATCAGCACCACGGACCAGTACCGTAAACCTGAAACAATCAGCACCACGGACCATACCGTTAACCTGAACCAATCAGCACCACGGACCATAACGTTAACCTGAACCAATCAGCACCACGGACCATACCGTTAACCTGAACCATTCAGCACCACGGACCATACCGTTAACCTGAACCAATCAGCACCACGGACCATACCGTTAACCTGAACCAATCAGCACCACGGACCATACCGTTAACCTGAACCAATCAGCACCACGGCAGTCCGACCGAAACTCGCCCACGGCCTACCGTTAACCTGAACCAATCAGCACCACGGACAGTACCGTTAACCTGAAACAATCAGCACCACGGACCATACCGTTAACCTGAACCAATCAGCACCACGGACCATACCGTTAACCTGAACCAATCAGCACCACGGACCATACCGTTAACCTGAACCAATCAGCACCACGGACCATACCGTTAACCTGAACCAATCAGCACCACGGACCATACCGTTAACCTGAACCAATCAGCACCACGGACCATACCGTTAACCTGAACCAATCAGCACCACGGACAGTACCGTTAACCTGAAACATTCAGCACCACGGACCATACCGTTAACCTGAACCAATCAGCACCACGGACAGTACCGTTAACCTGAAACAATCAGCACCACGGACCATACCGTAAACCTGAAACAATCAGCACCACGGACCATACCGTTAACCTGAAACAATCAGCACCACGGACCATACCGTTAACCTGAACCAATCAGCACCACGGACCATACCGTTAACCTGAACCAATCAGCACCACGGACCATACCGTTAACCTGAACCAATCAGCACCACGGACCATACCGTTAACCTGAACCAATCAGCACCACGGACCAGTACCGTTAACCTGAAACAATCAGCACCACGGACCATACCGTTAACCTGAACCAATCAGCACCACGGACCAGTACCGTTAACCTGAAACAATCAGCACCACGGACCATACCGTTAACCTGAACCAATCAGCACCACGGACCATACCGTTAACCTGAAACAATCAGCACCACGGACCAGTACCGTTAACCTGAAACAATCAGCACCACGGACCATACCGTTAACCTGAAACAATCAGCACCACGGACCATACCGTTAACCTGAAACAATCAGCACCACGGACCATACCGTTAACCTGCACCAATCAGCACCACGGACCATACCGTTAACCTGAAACAATCAGCACCACGGACCATACCGTTAACCTGAACCAATCAGCACCACGGACCATACCGTTAACCTGAACCAATCAGCACCACGGACCATACCGTTAACCTGAACCAATCAGCACCACGGACCATACCGTTAACCTGAACCAATCAGCACCACGGACCAGTACCGTTAACCTGAAACATTCAGCACCACGGACCATACCGTTAACCTGAACCAATCAGCACCACGGACCAGTACCGTTAACCTGAACCAATCAGCACCACGGACCAGTACCGTTAACCTGAAACAATCAGCACCACGGACCATACCGTTAACCTGAACCAATCAGCACCACGGACCATACCGTTAACCTGAAACAATCAGCACCACGGACCATACCGTTAACCTGAAACAATCAGCACCACGGACCATACCGTTAACCTGAAACATTCAGCACCACGGACCATACCGTTAACCTGAAACAATCAGCACCACGGACCATACCGTTAACCTGAAACAATCAGCACCACGGACCAGTACCGTTAACCTGAAACATTCAGCACCACGGACCATACCGTTAACCTGAAACAATCAGCACCACGGACCAGTACCGTTAACCTGAAACAATCAGCACCACGGACCATACCGTTAACCTGAAACAATCAGCACCACGGACCATACCGTTAACCTGAAACAATCAGCACCACGGACCATACCGTTAACCTGAAACATTCAGCACCACGGACCATACCGTTAACCTGAACCAATCAGCACCACGGACCATACCGTTAACCTGAACCAATCAGCACCACGGACCATACCGTTAACCTGAACCAATCAGCACCACGGACCATACCGTTAACCTGAACCAATCAGCACCACGGACCATACCGTTAACCTGAACCAATCAGCACCACGGACCATACCGTTAACCTGAACCAATCAGCACCACGGACAGTACCGTTAACCTGAAACATTCAGCACCACGGACCATACCGTTAACCTGAACCAATCAGCACCACGGACCATACCGTTAACCTGAACCAATCAGCACCACGGACCATACCGTTAACCTGAACCAATCAGCACCACGGACCATACCGTTAACCTGAACCAATCAGCACCACGGACCATACCGTTAACCTGAACCAATCAGCACCACGGACCATACCGTTAACCTGAACCAATCAGCACCACGGACAGTACCGTTAACCTGAAACATTCAGCACCACGGACCATACCGTTAACCTGAACCAATCAGCACCACGGACAGTACCGTTAACCTGAAACATTCAGCACCACGGACCATACCGTAAACCTGAAACAATCAGCACCACGGACCATACCGTTAACCTGAAACAATCAGCACCAAGGACCATAACGTTAACCTGAAACAATCAGCACCACGGACCATACCGTTAACCTGAAACATTCAGCACCACGGACCATACCGTTAACCTGAAAAAATCAGCAACACGGACCATACCGTTAACCTGAACCAATCAGCACCACGGACCATACCGTTAACCTGAACCAATCAGCACCACGGACCATACCGTTAACCTGAACCAATCAGCACCACGGACCATACCGTTAACCTGAACCAATCAGCACCACGGACCATACCGTTAACCTGAACCAATCAGCACCACGGACAGTACCGTTAACCTGAACCAATCAGCACCACGGACAGTACCGTTAACCTGAAACAATCAGCACCACGGACCATACCGTAAACCTGAACCAATCAGCACCACGGACCAATACCGTTAACCTGAAACAATCAGCACCAAGGACCATACCGTTAACCTGAAACAATCAGCACCACAGACCATACCGTTAACCTGAAACATTCAGCACCACGGACCATACCGTTAACCTGAAAAAATCAGCAACACGGACCATACCGTTAACCTGAAACAATCAGCACCACGGACCATACCGTTAACCTGAAACAATCAGCACCACAGACCATACCGTTAACCTGAAACAATCAGCAACACGGACAATACCGTTAACCTGAAACAATCAGCAACACGGACTATACCGTTAACCTGAAACAATCAGCACCACGGACCATACCGTTAACCTGAAACAATCAGCACCACGGACCATACCGTTAACCTGAAACATTCAGCACCACGGACCATACCGTTAACCTGAAAAAATCAGCAACACGGACCATACCGTTAACCTGAAACAATCAGCACCACGGACCATACCGTTAACCTGAAACAATCAGCACCACAGACCATACCGTTAACCTGAAACAATCAGCAACACGGACCATACCGTTAACCTGAAACAATCAGCACCACGGACTATACCGTTAACCTGAAACATTCAGCACCACGGACCATACCATTAACCTGAAACAATCAGCACCACGGACCATACCGTTAACCTGAAACAATCAACAAAACAGACAGTACCGTAAACTACAACATTCAGCACCACGGACAGTACCGTAAACTACAACCAACACCACGGACTGTACCGTAAACTACAACATTCAGCACCACGGACAGTACCGTAAACTACAACATTCAGCACCACGGACAGTACCGTAAACTACAACATTCAACACCACGGACTGTACCGTAAACTACAACGTTCAACACCACGGACAGTACCGTAAACTACAACATTCAGCACCACAGACAGTACCGTAAACTACAACATTCAACACCACAGACAGTACCGTAAACTACAACCAACACCACGGACTGTACCGTAAACTAAAACATTCAGCACCATGGACAGTACCGTAAACTACAACATTCCGCACCACGGACAGTACCGTAAACTACAACATTCAACACCACAGACAGTACCGTAAACTACAACCAACACCACGGACTGTACCGTAAACTAAAACATTCAGCACCACGGACAGTACCGTAAACTACAACATTCCGCACCACGGACAGTACCGTAAACTACAACGTTCAACACCACAGACAGTACCGTAAACTACAACGTTCAACACCACGGACAGTACCGTAAATGACAACGTTCAACACCACAGACAGTACCGTAAACTACAACGTTCAACACCACAGGCAGTACCGTAAACCTTAACCAATCAGCACCACGGACAGTACCGTTAACCTGAAACAATCAGCACCACGGAACATACCGTAAACCTGAAACAATCAGCACCACGGACCATACCGTTAACCTGAAACAATCAGCACCAAGGACCATACCGTTAACCTGAAACAATCAGCACCACAGACCATACCGTTAACCTGAAACAATCAGCACCACGGACTATACCGTTAACCTGAACCAATCAGCACCACGGACCATACCGTTAACCTGAAACAATCAGCACCACGGACCATACCGTTAACCTGAAACAATCAGCACCACGGACAGTACCGTTAACCTGAAACAATCAGCACCACGGACCATACCGTTAACCTGAAACATTCAGCACCACGGACCATACCGTTAACCTGAAACAATCAGCACCACGGACCATACCGTTAACCTGAAACATTCAGCACCACGGACCATACCATTAACCTGAAACAATCAGCACCACGGACCATACCGTTAACCTGAAACAATCAACAAAACAGACAGTACCGTAAACTACAACATTCAGCACCACGGACAGTACCGTAAACTACAACCAACACCACGGACTGTACCGTAAACTACAACATTCAGCACCACGGACAGTACCGTAAACTACAACATTCAGCACCACGGACAGTACCGTAAACTACAACATTCAACACCACGGACTGTACCGTAAACTACAACGTTCAACACCACGGACAGTACCGTAAACTACAACATTCAGCACCACAGACAGTACCGTAAACTACAACATTCAACACCACAGACAGTACCGTAAACTACAACCAACACCACGGACTGTACCGTAAACTACAACATTCAACACCACAGACAGTACCGTAAACTACAACCAACACCACGGACTGTACCGTAAACTAAAACATTCAGCACCACGGACAGTACCGTAAACTACAACATTCCGCACCACGGACAGTACCGTAAACTACAACGTTCAACACCACAGACAGTACCGTAAACTACAACGTTCAACACCACGGACAGTACCGTAAATGACAACGTTCAACACCACAGACAGTACCGTAAACTACAACGTTCAACACCACAGGCAGTACCGTAAACCTTAACCAATCAGCACCACGGACAGTACCGTTAACCTGAAACAATCAGCACCACGGACCATACCGTAAACCTGAAACAATCAGCACCACGGACCATACCGTTAACCTGAAACAATCAGCACCAAGGACCATACCGTTAACCTGAAACAATCAGCACCACAGACCATACCGTTAACCTGAAACAATCAGCACCACGGACCATACCGTTAACCTGAAACAATCAGCACCACGGACAGTACCGTTAACCTGAAACAATCAGCACCACGGACCATACCGTTAACCTGAAACATTCAACACCACGGACCATACCGTTAACCTGAAACAATCAGCACCACGGACCATACCGTTAACCTGAAACATTCAGCACCACGGACCATACCATTAACCTGAAACAATCAGCACCACGGACCATACCGTTAACCTGAAACAATCAACAAAACAGACAGTACCGTAAACTACAACATTCAGCACCACGGACAGTACCGTAAACTACAACCAACACCACGGACTGTACCGTAAACTACAACATTCAGCACCACGGACAGTACCGTAAACTACAACATTCAGCACCACGGACAGTACCGTAAACTACAACATTCAACACCACGGACTGTACCGTAAACTACAACGTTCAACACCACGGACAGTACCGTAAACTACAACATTCAGCACCACAGACAGTACCGTAAACTACAACATTCAACACCACAGACAGTACCGTAAACTACAACCAACACCACGGACTGTACCGTAAACTACAACATTCAACACCACAGACAGTACCGTAAACTACAACCAACACCACGGACTGTACCGTAAACTAAAACATTCAGCACCACGGACAGTACCGTAAACTACAACATTCCGCACCACGGACAGTACCGTAAACTACAACGTTCAACACCACAGACAGTACCGTAAACTACAACGTTCAACACCACGGACAGTACCGTAAATGACAACGTTCAACACCACAGACAGTACCGTAAACTACAACGTTCAACACCACAGGCAGTACCGTAAACCTTAACCAATCAGCACCACGGACAGTACCGTTAACCTGAAACAATCAGCACCACGGACCATACCGTAAACCTGAAACAATCAGCACCACGGACCATACCGTTAACCTGAAACAATCAGCACCAAGGACCATACCGTTAACCTGAAACAATCAGCACCACAGACCATACCGTTAACCTGAAACAATCAGCACCACGGACCATACCGTTAACCTGAAACAATCAGCACCACGGACAGTACCGTTAACCTGAAACAATCAGCACCACGGACCATACCGTTAACCTGAAACATTCAGCACCACGGACCATACCGTTAACCTGAAACAATCAGCACCACGGACCATACCGTTAACCTGAAACATTCAGCACCACGGACCATACCATTAACCTGAAACAATCAGCACCACGGACCATACCGTTAACAGAAAAAATCAACAAAACAGACAGTACCGTAAACTACAACATTCAGCACCACGGACAGTACCGTAAACTACAACCAACACCACGGACTGTACCGTAAACTACAACATTCAGCACCACGGACAGTACCGTAAACTACAACATTCAGCACCACAGACAGTACCGTAAACTACAACATTCAACACCACAGACAGTACCGTAAACTACAACCAACACCACGGACTGTACCGTAAACTAAAACATTCAGCACCATGGACAGTACCGTAAACTACAACATTCCGCACCACGGACAGTACCGTAAACTACAACATTCAACACCACAGACAGTACCGTAAACTACAACCAACACCACGGACTGTACCGTAAACTAAAACATTCAGCACCACGGACAGTACCGTAAACTACAACATTCCGCACCACGGACAGTACCGTAAACTACAACGTTCAACACCACAGACAGTACCGTAAACTACAACGTTCAACACCACGGACAGTACCGTAAATGACAACGTTCAACACCACAGACAGTACCGTAAACTACAACGTTCAACACCACAGGCAGTACCGTAAACCTTAACCAATCAGCACCACGGACAGTACCGTTAACCTGAAACAATCAGCACCACGGACCATACCGTAAACCTGAAACAATCAGCACCACGGACCATACCGTTAACCTGAAACAATCAGCACCAAGGACCATACCGTTAACCTGAAACAATCAGCACCACGGACCATACCGTTAACCTGAAACATTCAGCACCACGGACCATACCGTTAACCTGAAAAAATCAGCAACACGGACCATACCATTAACCTGAACCAATCAGCACCACGGACCATACCGTTAACCTGAACCAATCAGCACCACGGACCATACCGTTAACCTGAACCAATCAGCACCACGGACCATACCGTTAACCTGAACCAATCAGCACCACGGACCATACCGTTAACCTGAACCAATCAGCACCACGGACCATACCGTTAACCTGAACCAATCAGCACCACGGACAGTACCGTTAACCTGAAACATTCAGCACCACGGACCATACCGTTAACCTGAACCAATCAGCACCACGGACAGTACCGTTAACCTGAACCAATCAGCACCACGGACAGTACCGTTAACCTGAAACAATCAGCACCACGGACCATACCGTAAACCTGAAACAATCAGCACCACGGACCATACCGTTAACCTGAAACAATCAGCACCAAGGACCATACCGTTAACCTGAAACAATCAGCACCACGGACCATACCGTTAACCTGAAACATTCAGCACCACGGACCATACCGTTAACCTGAAAAAATCAGCAACACGGACCATACCGTTAACCTGAAACAATCAGCACCACGGACCATACCGTTAACCTGAAACAATCAGCACCACAGACCATACCGTTAACCTGAAACAATCAGCAACACGGACCATACCGTTAACCTGAAACAATCAGCACCACGGACTATACCGTTAACCTGAAACAATCAGCACCACGGACCATACCGTTAACCTGAAACAATCAGCACCACGGACCATACCGTTAACCTGAAACAATCAGCACCACGGACAGTACCGTTAACCTGAAACAATCAGCACCACGGACCATACCGTTAACCTGAAACATTCAGCACCACGGACCATACCGTTAACCTGAAACAATCAGCACCACGGACCATACCGTTAACCTGAAACATTCAGCACCACGGACCATACCATTAACCTGAAACAATCAGCACCACGGACCATACCGTTAACCTGAAACAATCAACAAAACAGACAGTACCGTAAACTACAACATTCAGCACCACGGACAGTACCGTAAACTACAACCAACACCACGGACTGTACCGTAAACTACAACATTCAGCACCACGGACAGTACCGTAAACTACAACATTCAGCACCACGGACAGTACCGTAAACTACAACATTCAGCACCACGGACAGTACCGTAAACTACAACATTCAACACCACGGACTGTACCGTAAACTACAACGTTCAACACCACGGACAGTACCGTAAACTACAACGTTCAACACCACGGACTGTACCGTAAACTACAACGTTCAACACCACGGACAGTACCGTAAACTACAACATTCAACACCACAGACAGTACCGTAAACTACAACCAACACCACGGACTGTACCGTAACTAAAACATTCAGCACCATGGACAGTACCGTAAACTACAACATTCCGCACCACGGACAGTACCGTAAACTACAACATTCAACACCACAGACAGTACCGTAAACTACAACCAACACCACGGACTGTACCGTAAACTAAAACATTCAGCACCACGGACAGTACCGTAAACTACAACATTCCGCACCACGGACAGTACCGTAAACTGCAACGTTCAACACCACAGACAGTACCGTAAACTACAACGTTCAACACCACGGACAGTACCGTAAATGACAACGTTCAACACCACAGACAGTACCGTAAACTACAACATTCAGCACCACGGACAGTACCGTAAATGACAACATTCAACACCACGGACAGTACCGTAAACTACAACATTCAACACCACGGACTGTACCGTAATCTACAACATACAGCACCACGGTCAGTACCGTAAACTACAACATTCCGCACCACGGACAGTACCGTAAACTACAACATTCCGCACCACGGACAGTACCGTTAACCTACAACATTCAACACCACAGACAGTACCGTAAACTAAAACAAAGGACTGATCGCTAAATTGAGCACAACGGCCTCTGGACAGCGCTGCCCGGGCCTCACGGCTCCGGTGTTGTTGATTGGTTGGTTAAGCTCCCAGATAGACTGTATGCCATGTTGCCTAGTCCCCTTTCCAATGACACATACAATTGTAAACCTATAAACTAATATAGAAGGAAAACATACGTTCAGAACGTACAGACAGTGGCCACCGTACCAGATACCCATCTCTAACAAGACCACGTCTATATCTAAACATTATGCAATAACACAAGATTTCTACAAAGGAACATGTTTTACAAAACAAATTCAATGTTATTAGGTAGCTATAACAGCAACATAGACAAAATTATAAAGTGTTAAAATATGAATGTGCAATAAGTCTGCAATGTGTTGCTATGGCCTCAATACAGTTGTCTGAAACCTCTACCTGTCTTGTTGCTATGGCATCAATACAGTTGTCTGAAACCTCTACCTGTCTTGTTGCTATGGCATCAATACAGTTGTCTGAAACCTCTACCTGGCTTGTTGCTATGGCATCAATACAGTTGTCTGAAACCTCTACCTGGCTTGTTGCTATGGCATCAATACAGTTGTCTGAAACCTCTACCTGGCTTGTTGCTATGGCATCAATACAGTTGTCTGAAATCTCTACTTGTCTTGTTGCTATGGCATCAATACAGTTGTCTGAAACCTCTACTTGTCTTGTTGCTATGGCATCAATACAGTTGTCTGAAACCTCTTGCTGTCTTGTTGCTATGACATCAAAACAGTTGTTTGAAACCTCTACCTGACTTGTTGCTATGGCCTCAATACAGTTGTCTGAAACCTCTACTTGTCTTGTTGCTATGGCCTCAATACAGTTGTCTGAAACCTCTACCTGTCTTGTTGCTATGGCATCAATACAGATGTCTGAAACCTCCACCTGTCTTGTTGCTATGGCCTCAATACAGTTGTCTGAAACTTCTACATGTCTTGTTGCTATGGCCTCAATACAGTTGTCTGAAACCTCTCGCTGTCTTGTTGCTATGGCCTCAATACAGTTGTCTGAAACCTCCACCTGTCTTGTTGCTATGGCATCAATACAGTTGTCTATAACCTCTACCTGGCTTGTTGCTATGGCCTCAATACAGTTGTCTGAAACCTCTACTTGTCTTGTTGCTATGGCCTCAATACAGTTGTCTGAAACCTCTACTTGTCTTGTTGCTATGGCATCAATACAGTTGTCTGAAACCTCTACCTGTCTTGTTGCTATGGCCTCAATACAGTTGTCTGAAACCTCCACCTGTCTTGTTGCTATGGCATCAATAAAGTTGTCTGAAACCTCTACCTGTCGTGTTGCTATGGCCTCAATACAGTTGTCTGAAACCTCCACCTGTCTTGTTGCTATGGCATCAATACAGTTGTCTGAAACCTCCACCTGTCTTGTTGCTATGGCATCAATACAGTTGTCTGAAACCTCCACCTGTCTTGTTGCTATGGCCTCAATACAGTTGTCTGAAACCTCTTGCTGTCTTGTTGCTATGGCATCAATACAGATGTCTGAAACCTCCACCTGTCTTGTTGCTATGGCCTCAATACAGTTGTCTGAAACCTCTACCTGTCTTGTTGCTATGGCATCAATACAGATGTCTGAAACCTCCACCTGTCTTGTTGCTATGGCCTCAATACAGTTGTCTGAAACCTCTACCTGTCTTGTTGCTATGGCATCAATACAGTTGTCTGAAACCTCTACCTGTCTTGTTGCTATGGCCTCAATACAGATGTCTGAAACCTCCACCTGTCTTGTTGCTATGGCATCAATACAGTTGTCTGAAACCTCTTGCTGTCTTGTTGCTATGGCATCAATACAGTTGTCTGAAACCTCTACCTGTCTTGTTGCTATGGCCTCAATACAGATGTCTGAAACCTCCACCTATCTTGTTGCTATGGCATCAATACAGTTGTCTGAAACCTCTTGCTGTCTTGTAATATCAGATAATTTACTTTTTTTTAGTTCCTCAGTTATGTGGAGCTCTAAAGAGGGCCTCTGCATCCCTACATAGACTGGCCTCCCCTCCCTCTATCCCTACATAGATAGACCTCCCCTCCCTCTCTCCCTCTATCCCTACATAGACAGGCCTCCCTCTCTCCCTCTATCCCTACATAGACTGGCCTCCCCTCCCTCTCTCCCTCTATCCCTACATAGACAGGCCTCCCCTCCCTCTATCCCTACATAGACTGGCTTCCCCTCCCTCTCTCCCTACATAGACTGGCCTCCCCTCCCTCTCTCCCTCTATCCCTACATAGACTGGCCTCCCCTCCCTCTATCCCTCTATCCCTACATAGACTGGCCTCCCCTCCCTCTCTCTCTCTATCCCTACATAGACTGGCCTCCCCTCCCTCTATCCCTACATAGACAGGCCTCCCCTCCCTCTCTCTCTCTATCCCTACATAGACTGGCCTCCCCTCCCTCTATCCCTACATAGACTGGCCTCCCCTCCCTCTCTCCCTCTATCCCTACATAGATAGACCTCCCTCTCTCCCTACATAGACAGGCCTCCCCTCCCCTCCCTCTCTTCCTCTATCCCTACATAGACAGGCCTCCCCTCCCTCTCTTCCTCTGTCCCTACATAGACAGGCCTCCCCTCCCTCTCTCCCTCTATCCCTACATAGACAGGCCTCCCCTCCCTCTCTTCCTCTATCCCTACATAGACAGGCCTCCCCTCCCTCTCTCCCTCTATCCCTACATAGACAGGCCTCCCCTCCCTCTCTTCCTCTATCCCTACATAGACAGACCTCCCCTCCCTCTCTCCCTCTGCATCCCTACATAGACAGGCCTCACCTCCCTCTCTCCCTCTATCCCTACATAGACAGGCCTCCCCTCCCTCTCTCCCTCTATCCCTAAATAGACAGGCCTCCCCTCCCTCTCTCCCTCTGCATCCCTACATAGACAGGCCTCCCCTCCCTCTCTTTCTCTATCCCTACATAGACAGACCTCCCCTCCCTCTCTCCCTCTGCATCCCTACATAGACAGGCCTCCCCTCCCTCTCTCCCTCTATCCCTACATAGACTGGCCTCCACTCCCTCTCTCCCTACATAGATAGACCTCCCTCTATCCCTACATAGACAGGCCTCCCCTACCTCTCTCCCTCTATCCCTACATATATAGACCTCCCTCTCTCCCTACATAGACAGGCCTCCCCTCCCTCTCTCCCTCTCTCCCTACATAGACAGGCCTCCCCTCCCTCTCTCCCTACATAGACAGGCCTCCCCTCCCTCTATCCCTCTATCCCTACATAGACTGGCCTCCCCTCCCTCTATCCCTACATAGACTGGCCTCCCCTCCCTCTCTCCCTCTATCCCTACATAGATAGACCTCCCTCTCTCCCTACATAGACAGGCCTCCCCTCCCTCTCTTCCTCTATCCCTACATAGACAGGCCTCCCCTCCCTCTCTTCCTCTGTCCCTAGATAGACAGGCCTCCCCTCCCTCTCTCCCTCTATCCCTACATAGACAGGCCTCCCCTCCCTCTCTTTCTCTATCCCTACATAGACAGGCCTCCCCTCCCTCTCTCCCTCTGCATCCCTACATAGACTGGCCTCCCCTCCCTCTATCCCTACATAGACTGGCCTCCCCTCCCTCTCTCCCTCTATCCCTACATAGATAGACCTCCCTCTCTCCCTACATAGACAGGCCTCCCCTCCCCTCCCTCTCTTCCTCTATCCCTACATAGACAGGCCTCCCCTCCCTCTATCCCTACATAGACTGGCCTCCCCTCCCTCTCTCCCTCTATCCCTACATAGATAGACCTCCCTCTCTCCCTACATAGACAGGCCTCCCCTCCCCTCCCTCTCTCCCTCTATCCCTACATAGACAGGCCTCCCCTCCCTCTCTTCCTCTATCCCTACATAGACAGGCCTCCCCTCCCTCTCTCCCTCTATCCCTACATAGACAGGCCTCCCCTCCCTCTCTTCCTCTATCCCTACATAGACAGACCTCCCCTCCCTCTCTCCCTCTGCATCCCTACATAGACAGGCCTCACCTCCCTCTCTCCCTCTATCCCTACATAGACAGGCCTCCCCTCCCTCTCTCCCTCTATCCCTAAATAGACAGGCCTCCCCTCCCTCTCTCCCTCTGCATCCCTACATAGACAGGCCTCCCCTCCCTCTCTTTCTCTATCCCTACATAGACAGACCTCCCCTCCCTCTCTCCCTCTGCATCCCTACATAGACAGGCCTCCCCTCCCTCTCTCCCTCTATCCCTACATAGACTGGCCTCCACTCCCTCTCTCCCTACATAGATAGACCTCCCTCTATCCCTACATAGACAGGCCTCCCCTACCTCTCTCCCTCTATCCCTACATATATAGACCTCCCTCTCTCCCTACATAGACAGGCCTCCCCTCCCTCTCTCCCTCTCTCCCTACATAGACAGGCCTCCCCTCCCTCTCTCCCTACATAGACAGGCCTCCCCTCCCTCTATCCCTCTATCCCTACATAGACTGGCCTCCCCTCCCTCTATCCCTACATAGACTGGCCTCCCCTCCCTCTCTCCCTCTATCCCTACATAGATAGACCTCCCTCTCTCCCTACATAGACAGGCCTCCCCTCCCTCTCTTCCTCTATCCCTACATAGACAGGCCTCCCCTCCCTCTCTTCCTCTGTCCCTAGATAGACAGGCCTCCCCTCCCTCTCTCCCTCTATCCCTACATAGACAGGCCTCCCCTCCCTCTCTTTCTCTATCCCTACATAGACAGGCCTCCCCTCCCTCTCTCCCTCTCTCCCTACATAGACAGGCCTCCCCTCCCTCTCTTCCTCTATCCCTACATATACAGACCTCCCCTCCCTCTCTCCCTCTGCATCCCTACATAGACAGGCCTCCCCTCCCTCTCTCCCTCTATCCCTACATAGACAGGCCTCCCCTCCCTCTCTCCCTCTATCCCTAAATAGACAGGCCTCCCCTCCCTCTCTCCCTCTGCATCCCTACATAGACAGGCCTCCCCTCCCTCTCTTTCTCTATCCCTACATAGACAGACCTCCCCTCCCTCTCTCCCTCTGCATCCCTACATAGACAGGACTCCCCTCCCTCTCTCCCTCTATCCCTACATAGACTGGCCTCCACTCCCTCTCTCCCTATCCCTACATAGACAGGCCTCCCTCTCTCCCTCTCTCCCTACATAGACAGACCTCCCCTCCCTCTCTCCCTCTCTCCCTACATAGACAGGCCTCCCCTCCCTCTCTCCCTCTATCCCTACATAGATAGACCTCCCTCTATCCCTACATAGACAGGCCTCCCCTCCCTCTCTCCCTCTATCCCTACATAGACAGGCCTCCCCTCCCTCTATCCCTCTATCCCTACATAGATAGACCTTCCTCTCTCCCTACATAGACAGGCCTCCCTCTCTCCCTACATAGACAGGCCTCCCCTCCCTCTCTCCCTCTCTCCCTACATAGACAGGCCTCCCCTCCCTCTCTCCCTACATAGACAGGCCTCCCCTCCCTCTATCCCTCTATCCCTACATAGACTGGCCTCCCCTCCCTCTCTCCCTACATAGATAGACCTCCCTCTCTCCCTACATAGACAGGCCTCCCTTCCCTCTCTCCCTCTATCCCTACATAGACAGGCCCCTCTGCCCTCTCTCCCTCTATCCCTACATAGACAGACCTCCCCTCCCTCTCTCCCTATCCCTACATAGACAGGCCTCCCTCTCTCCCTCTCTCCCTACATAGACAGACCTCCCCTCCCTCTCTCCCTCTCTCCCTACATAGACAGGCCTCCCCTCCCTCTCTCCCTCTATCCCTACATAGATAGACCTCCCTCTATCCCTACATAGACAGGCCTCCCCTCCCTCTCTCCCTCTATCCCTACATAGACAGGCCTCCCCTCCCTCTCTCCCTCTATCCCTACATAGACAGGCCTCCCCTCCCTCTCTCCCTCTATCCCTACATAGATAGACCTCCCTCTCTCCCTACATAGACAGGCCTCCCTCTCTCCCTCTATCCCTACATAGATAGACCTCCCTCTCTCCCTACATAGACAGGCCTCCCTTCCCTCTCTCCCTCTCTCCCTACATAGACAGGCCTCCCTTCCCTCTCTCCCTCTATCCCTACATAGATAGACCTCCCTCTCTCCCTACATAGACAGGCCTCCCGTCCCTCTCTCCCTCTATCCCTACATAGACAGGCCTCCCTCTCTTCCTCTATCCCTACATAGACAGGCCTCCCCTCCCTCTCTCCCTCTATCCCTACATAGATAGACCTCCCTCTCTCCCTACATAGACAGGCCTCCCTCTCTCCCTCTCCCTCTCTCCCTCTATCCCTACATAGATAGACCTCCCTCTATCCCTACATAGACAGGCCTCCCCTCCCTCTCTCCCTCTATCCCTACATAGACAGGCCTCCCCTCCCTCTCTCCCTCTATCCCTACATAGATAGACCTCCCTCTCTCCCCCCTTGATCCCTCACACAGCTGACGCGGCCGAGTCAGCAGTGAACGCGCTCTGAGACACATGACATGATGTAGCCTGTGCTTCGCTCGGCGCACTGAGAGAAACCGAGACGGGAGCCTACGGATCTTTTTTCCCCTTTCCCTATTTTGGACAGACGGTTTGCAGAGACTAGTTTAAGATGGCAATTTGAGAGGCCCCGTAAACACGGACTCAGCAGGCGACATGGACAGCCTCAGCTGTTGCCGAATCAATCATCCAGAAGTGCTTTTTTCTCATCTCACAGACACAGACAGTTCTGATTCACTGTTATTTACCTACGGGGGAATCCCTGGTCTAGTCCTACAGGCCCGGGCCATACTTCCCTACCTACCGCCATTATGAAAATAGACCAAGCCACGTTTACACATTAAATAATCATCTGTTCTATTTCAATCGTATATATATATATATATATATATGACAAACACTGTTGCTAAAGCCGACTCATAACGACACCAGGCTTCCATCCGTAATACATGTGGCATCAAAGTGGTGCAAACAATAAGGCGATCTAATAACGTTAATCTAACCAATCACCAATAGGGCTGACACAGCCAGGTGGTTGGCCAGCCCATGCTTGTCAGTCACCAATAGGGCTGACACAGCCAGGTGGTTGGCCAGCCCATGCTTGTCAATCACCAATAGGGCTGACACAGCCAGGTGGTAGGCCAGCCCATGCTTGTCAGTCACCAATAGGGCTGACACAGCCAGGTGGTTGGCCAGCCCATGCTTGTCAGTCACCAATAGGGCTGACACAGCCAGGTGGTTGGCCAGCCCATGCTTGTCAGTCACCAATAGGGCTGACACAGCCAGGTGGTTGGCCAGCCCATGCTTGTCAGTCACCAATAGGGCTGACACAGCCAGGTGGTTGGCCAGCCCATGCTTGTCAGTCACCAATAGGGCTGACACAGCCAGGTGGTTGGCCAGCCCATGCTTGTCAATCACCAATAGGGCTGACACAGCCAGGTGGTTGGCCAGCCCATGCTTGTCAATCACCAATAGGGCTGACACAGCCAGGTGGTAGGCCAGCCCATGCTTGTCAGTCACCAATAGGGCTGACACAGCCAGGTGGTAGGCCAGCCCATGCTTGTCAGTCACCAATAGGGCTGACACAGCCAGGTGGTAGGCCAGCCCATGCTTGTCAGTCACCAATAGGGCTGACACAGCCAGGTGGTTGGCCAGCCCATGCTTGTCAATCACCAATAGGGCTGACACAGCCAGGTGGTAGGCCAGCCCATGCTTGTCAGTCACCAATAGGGCTGCCACAGCCAGGTGGTTGGTCAGCCCATGCTTGTCAATCACCAATAGGGCTGACACAGCCAGGTGGTAGGCCAGCCCATGCTTGTCAGTCACCAATAGGGCTGACACAGCCAGGTGGTTGGCCAGCCCATGCTTGTCAATCACCAATAGGGCTGACACAGCCAGGTGGTTGGCCAGCCCATGCTTGTCAGTCACCAATAGGGCTGACACAGCCAGGTGGTAGGCCAGCCCATGCTTGTCAGTCACCAATAGGGCTGACACAGCCAGGTGGTTGGCCAGCCCATGCTTGTCAATCACCAATAGGGCTGACACAGCCAGGTGGTAGGCCAGCCCATGCTTGTCAATCACCAATAGGGCTGACACAGCCAGGTGGTAGGCCAGCCCATGCTTGTCAGTCACCAATAGGGCTGACACAGCCAGGTGGTTGGCCAGCCCATGCTTGTCAATCACCAATAGGGCTGACACAGCCAGGTGGTAGGCCAGCCCATGCTTGTCAATCACCAATAGGGCCGACACAGCCAGGTGGTTGGCCAGCCCATGCTTGTCAATCACCAATAGGGCCGACACAGCCAGGTGGTTGGCCAGCCCATGCTTGTCAATCACCAATAGGGCTGACACAGCCAGGTGGTAGGCCAGCCCATGCTTGTCAATCACCAATAGGGCTGACACAGCCAGGTGGTAGGCCAGCCCATGCTTGTCAGTCACCAATAGGGCTGACACAGCCAGGTGGTTGGCCAGCCCATGCTTGTCAATCACCAATAGGGCTGACACAGCCAGGTGGTAGGCCAGCCCATGCTTGTCAATCACCAATAGGGCTGACACAGCCAGGTGGTAGGCCAGCCCATGCTTGTCAATCACCAATAGGGCTGACACAGCCAGGTGGTAGGCCAGCCCATGCTTGTCAATCACCAATAGGGCTGACACAGCCAGGTGGTTGGCCAGCCCATGCTTGTCAATCACCAATAGGGCTGACACAGCCAGGTGGTTGGCCAGCCCATGCTTGTCAATCACCAATAGGGCTGACACAGCCAGGTGGTAGGCCAGCCCATGCTTGTCAGTCACCAATAGGGCTGACACAGCCAGGTGGTAGGCCAGCCCATGCTTGTCAGTCACCAATAGGGCTGACACAGCCAGGTGGTAGGCCAGCCCATGCTTGTCAGTCACCAATAGGGCTGACACAGCCAGGTGGTTGGCCAGCCCATGCTTGTCAATCACCAATAGGGCTGACACAGCCAGGTGGTAGGCCAGCCCATGCTTGTCAGTCACCAATAGGGCTGACACAGCCAGGTGGTTGGCCAGCCCATGCTTGTCAATCACCAATAGGGCTGACACAGCCAGGTGGTAGGCCAGCCCATGCTTGTCAATCACCAATAGGGCCGACACAGCCAGGTGGTTGGCCAGCCCATGCTTGTCAATCACCAATAGGGCTGACACAGCCAGGTGGTTGGCCAGCCCATGCTTGTCAATCACCAATAGGGCTGACACAGCCAGGTGGTAGGCCAGCCCTTGCTTGTCAATCACCAATAGGGCTGACACAGCCAGGTGGTAGGCCAGCCCATGCTTGTCAGTCACCAATAGGGCTGACACAGCCAGGTGGTTGGCCAGCCCATGCTTGTCAATCACCAATAGGGCTGACACAGCCAGGTGGTAGGCCAGCCCATGCTTGTCAATCACCAATAGGGCTGACACAGCCAGGTGGTAGGCCAGCCCATGCTTGTCAATCACCAATAGGGCTGACACAGCCAGGTGGTAGGCCAGCCCATGCTTGTCAATCACCAATAGGGCTGACACAGCCAGGTGGTAGGCCAGCCCATGCTTGTCAGTCACCAATAGGGCTGACACAGCCAGGTGGTTGGCCAGCCCATGCTTGTCAATCACCAATAGGGCTGACACAGCCAGGTGGTAGGCCAGCCCATGCTTGTCAATCACCAATAGGGCCGACACAGCCAGGTGGTTGGCCAGCCCATGCTTGTCAGTCACCAGCTGTGATTTGACTGTTATGGGGTGTGGACCCTACAGAGAGATTGATTGCGTTGTAACTGTAGGCGCAAACAGAGCAGCACCCCGGAGAGGTGACACACTCGCTCTAATCAGCCTCCCCCCCCTCTAGCGTGGCCTGGCACACCGCATCCAAACACACAGTCCTCATCCTCAACTCTACTGATGCACATGGACCGACTGACTCATTTGGCATTGCCAGGCGATGTTTGCTGTGACGCTGTGAAGAACCACTCCTCCATATGAATAGCTAGTCTGGCGGAACCTTATACTGCCACTGCATGGCTTTAAGACACATCATTGGCCCTTGTTATAGGCTTGAGATATTCATTATGATCATAGGCACATACATAACACAGTAAACTGTATTATCATTTCAATTATTACCGCCTCGGGTATCCGGTCTAGCGGTTCTCAGAAACACTGTAGCATATAATCTATAGGTAACAATCTAAAGGTTACTGTTAGATTAGATGTTTCTTTATTGTCTGATTTTTCACATATAGATTTGCTTTTGCGTGCAAGAAAATGTACTGTGATATGGAGAGACATGGCATAGGAAATAACATTACACATTCACATTCGTGAGAGAAAAAAAACGAAAGTAAAATGACATCTTAAGTACTCTTACGCCTTCCACATTGCATAGCTAGTTGTCCCTCCGATACTCAATGTTACACATCCCCTTTCATGTCCAAGGTCTCTCCCTGAGAGTTGCACAGTGTTAGTTTCAATGTCCATGCATGCTACTGCATGCATATCATTGAGTTATAGCTACTAACGAGACCCAGGCGAATTCATTTCATTACAGCCTACCTGTATTTGCATCCGGAAGTGTCTTTTTTTAGTCGACACTGCGTAAATGCCTCTTTTCCTATCGACCCTTTTTGACTCCGACGTATCTATTTGGTCAGCTGTAAAGGTTTATATTGCTTGTATCAGCACCTCCTCCTCCTCAGTCAAACGTGCTGTAGCCTCCTAGCCGCCTGCCGTTGAAAGAATGCCCCAGAGTCGATATCGGTTTCCTCACGCACACTCAAACTGGTCCCCAAGCCCGTTCTGCTTCCGGCCGATCGATCAAACCGGAGAAGTGATGGCTCGCTCTTCTTTTCCTCCCTTCCTTTTTACCGTTAGCCCGGTCCGCCAGGCAGATAGATAGACCAACCGTCAAGCTGTCGGCGGCGAAGAGGACGTTAATTCTGAGGTCTGAACCGATGGAAGGGGACCTTAGACTCCAAATCCATGCAAACCCAAACGGCTCTTCTCTTCTCCCGCAAGCCGACAGCAGTGCTCGCCGCCTCTCCTGCCCATCTCCTCTGCGTTAGCGCAGAAAATGTATTCTGATGGTCTCGGTATAGATGCGGCTCCTTTTGCTGTCCAGTCCGTTGGTCAACTTTTTAAAAAAAAGAAGAAAATATGGCACACCAGTCTTGCGAAATAACCAACGTTACGATCTCAAATAAATCAAACACAAATATTCCATTTGACGATATATCGACATCATTTTGGCATGCGGACCAACGGAAGCTCCAGATTGTCTATTTGTTTTACATCTTAAATCCAGATGAAATATTTTCTTTTCCACTCGGCCTTAGTCCTTTCGAAAGATGATATTCTGTATTCAAATAGAAAATCTTAAGTGAGCAATGCCTCGCGCCCCTGCACGCCTCTTTTATCACCCCCCCCCCCTCCTCCCCCCTCCCCTTCACCAAAAGTCACACAGACACACACACGCATCTACGTCACCATCAGCTGGGGGACTGAGGTTGATAGAGAGAGAGAGAGAGAGAGAGAGAGCGAGCGAGCGAGCTGCAACACAAACCATGAATATTCCGTTTTATTGCAATGGTGCAGACGGGGCCGGGGAGGAGAAAGAATCCATAGGGACTGAGATTAGCCGGGACGCTAATCCGTCAGAATCCTGTCTCTTAGGAGATGGATTCCATGTCGAACTGTAATGGAGCCTTCTATGGTTGCTGCCGAAGTCGGTTACATTGTTGCTTCATGCCAATTACATGGATCATTCTGGAATGTTTCAAAATGAGCAATGGTTAGGCCACCCTAGTGTTAGTAGGATAACAGTGTTTAGATGGACTGTAGTGTACTATATAGTTTAAAAGGGCTATGTCGTATTGCCTTCAGATTATGTGGATATACTGGGATGGCTTCTGGGAAAATAATAAGGTGAATATTTATATAAGTCATTCATTCGTTTATTCATTCATGTATTTCTTCATTCATTCATTTATTCATTCATTTATTCATTCATTCGTTTATTTATTCATTCATTCATTTATTTATTCACTCATTTATTCATTCATTCATTTATTAATTCATATATTCATTCATTTATTCATTCATTCATTCCCAATGCTGCCGTTTGCCATTTTAAGGGAACCAAAACCAAAATGGATCTCCACAAGTAAAATATACTGGACTCAGGGGTTATGCTCTACACATTCAGAGATATCTGACTAAATTACATATAATTTAACTGAGATGGGATGTTCTCCCCCAGTTTACTGCAGACAGACATGGTACCGTGGTGTGTGAGTGTGAGTGTGAGTGTGAGTGTGAGTGTGTGTGTGTGTGTGTGTGTGTGTGTGTGTGTGTGTGTGTGTGCGTGCGTGCATGTGTGTGTGTGTGTGTGTGTGAGAAGCTGAACATGATTACCAGAGCAGAAAGAGACACCGCTAGGGAACAAGTACTTATTGATTTGACATAAAACATAATTATAAAACATCAATTATAAAACATAATTATAAAACATAATTATATGTTCGATGATTCCTTTTGGGACAAAACAGAGAGGAATAAAATGAAACAAAAGTAATATAGAGATTGATAATATGGGAATGTTGAAGCAGTAATCTGTGTTTTAGATTACTATTTATACTGTAAGAAGATAAACTGAGGTAATACACATGCATACACAATTACATAACTTTATTACGTGATTAAAAGGTCAGATGCTAAACTAAGCAAACTAATCCCAGTGACAGAATCAGAATGGGAAGTTCAGCACCATGACAGGGGACAGCGGCCAGGGAAGTTCAGCATCATGACAGGGGACAGCGACCAGGGAAGTTCAGCATCATGACAGGGGACAGCGACCAGGGAAGTTCAGCACCATGACAGGGGACAGCGACCAGGGAAGATCAGCACCATGACAGGGGACAGCGACCAGGGAAGATCAGCACCATGACAGGGGACAGCGACCAGGGAAGTTCAACACCATGACAGGGGACAGCGACCAGGGAAGTTCAGAACCATGACAGGGGACAGCGGCCAGGGAAGATCAGCACCATGACAGTGGACAGCGACCAGGGAAGTTCAGCACCATGACAGGGGACAGCGACCAGGGAAGTTCAGCACCATGACAGGGGACAGCGACCAGGGAAGTTCAGCACTATGACAGGGGACAGCGACCAGGGAAGTTCAGCACAGCGACCAGGGAAGTTCAGCACCATGACAAGGGACAGCGGCCAGGGAAGATCAGCACCATGACAGTGGACAGCGACCAGGGAAGTTCAGCACCATGACAGGGGACAGCGACCAGGGAAGTTCAGCACCATGACAGGGGACAGCGACCAGGGAAGTTCAGCACTATGACAGGGGACAGCGACCAGGGAAGTTCAGCACTATGACAGGGGACAGCGACCAGGGAAGTTCAGCACTATGACAGGGGACAGCGACCAGGGAAGTTCAGCACTATGACAGGGGACAGCGACCAGGGAAGTTCAGCACAGCGACCAGGGAAGTTCAGCACCATGACAGGGGACAGCGGCCAGGGAAGTTCAGAACCATGACAGTGGACAGCGGCCAGGGAAGTTCAGCATCATGACAGTGGACAGCGACCAGGGAAGTTCAGCATCATGACAGGGGACAGCGACCAGGGAAGATCAGCACCATGACAGGGGACAGCGACCAGGGAAGATCAGCACCATGACAGGGGACAGCGACCAGGGAAGTTCAACACCATGACAGGGGACAGCGACCAGGGAAGTTCAGCACCATGACAGGGGACAGCGACCAGGGAAGTTCAGCACCATGACAGGGGACAGCGGCCAGGGAAGTTCAGAACCATGACAGTGGACAGCGACCAGGGAAGTTCAGCACAGCGACCATGGAAGTTCAGCACAGCGACCAGGGAAGTTCAGCACCATGACAGGGGACAGCGGCCAGGGAAGTTCAGAACCATGACAGTGGACAGCGACCAGGGAAGTTCAGCACAGCGACCATGGAAGTTCAGCACCATGACAGTGGACAGCGACCAGGGAAGTTCAGAACCATGACAGTGGACAGCGACCAGGGAATTTCAGCACAATGACAGGGGACAGCGACCAGGGATGTTCCGCACCATGACAGTGGACAATGACCAAGGTAAGCAACAATGAAGTATGCACGAGAGCACCAGCTGTTCTGGATGACTGTGTGATAATGCTCTCTGTAGCCGATGTGAACAAACCCAAAAACAGGTCAGCATTCACAAAGCCGCTGGGCCAGACGGATTACCAGGACATGTACTCAAAGCATGCGCGGACCAACTGTGAAGTGTCTTCACTGACATTTTCAACCTCTCCCTGACCGAGTCTGTGATACCTACATGTTTCAAGCAGACCATCATAGTCCCTGTGCCCAAAGAAGCGAAGGTGACCTGCCTAAATGATTACCGCCCCGTGGCACTCACGTCAGCAGTCATGAAGTGCTTTGAAAGGCTGGTCATGGCACACATCAACAGCATCCTCCCGGACACCCTAGATCCACTCCATTTGGCATACCGCCCCAACAGATCCAAAGATGACGCAATCTCAATTGTACTCCACACCACCCTTTCGCACCTGCACAAAAGGAACACCTATGTGAGAATGCTGTTCATTGACTACAGCTCAGCGTTCAACACCATAGTGCCCACGAAGCTCATCACTAAGCTAAGGACTCTGGGACTAAACACCTCCCTCTGCAACTGGATCCGGGACTTCCTGAATGGCCGCCCCCAGGTGGTAAGAGTAGGCAACAACACGTCTGCCACGCTGATCCTTAACACTGGGGCTCCTCAGGGGTGTATACTTAGTAGTACTTAGTCCCCTCCTGTACTCCCTGTTCACCCACGACTGCATGGCCAAACACGACTCCAACACCATCAAGTTTGCTGATGACACAACAGTGGTAGGCCTGATCACCGATGACGATGAGACGGCCTATAGGGAGGAGGTCAAAGAACTGGCAGTGTTGTGCCAGGACAACAACCTCTCCCTTAATGTGAGCAAGACAAAGGAGCTGATCGTCGACTACAGGAAAAGGCGGTCCAAACAGACCCCCATTAACATCGACGGGGCTGTAGTGGAGCGGGTCGAGAGTTTCAAGTTCCTTGGTGTCCACATCACCAACGAACTATCATGGTCCAAACACACCAAGACAGTCGTTAAGAGGGCACGACAAAACCTTTTCCCCCTCAGGAGACTGAAAAGATTTGGCATGGGTCCCCAGATCCTCAAAAGGTTCTACAGTGGGTCTCCCGGGTGGCGCAGTGGTCTAGGGCACTGCATCGCAGTGTTAGCTGTGCCACCAGAGACTCTGGGTTCGAGCCCAGGCTCTGTTGCAGCCGGCCGCGACCAGGAGGCCCATGGGGTGGCGCACAATTGGCCCAGCGTCGTCCGGGTTAGGGAGGGTTTGGCCGGTAGGAATATCCTTGTCTCATCGTGCACTAGCGACTCCTGTGGCGGGCCGGGTGCAGTTCACGCTAACCAGGTGGCTAGGTGTACGGTGTTTCCTCCGACACATTGGTACGGCTGGCTTCCGGGTTGGATACGCGCTGTGTTAAGAAGCAGTGCTGCTTGGTTGGGTTGTGTTTCGGAGGACGCATGGCTCTCGACCTTCGCCTCTCCCGAGTCCGTGCGGGAGTTGTAGCGATGTGACAAGACAGTAACTACTAACAATTGGATACCACGAAATTGGGGAGAAAAAGGGGGTAAAAAAAAGGTTCTACAGCTGCACCATCAAGAGCATCCTGGCCAGTTGCATAACCGCCTGGTATAGCAACCACTCGGCATCTGACCGTGAGGCGCTACAGAGGGTCACTGGGGCCAAGATTCCTGCCATCCAGGACCTATATAATAGGGGGTGTCAGAGGAAAGCCCATAAAATTGTCAGAGACTCCAGTCACCCAAGTTATAGACTGTTTTCTCTGCTCCCGCACGGCAAGCGATACCGGTGCGCCAAAGGACCAAAAGGCTCCTCAACAGCTTCTACCCCCAAGCCATAAGACTGCTGTGTCAGAGGAAAGCCCATAAAATTGTCAGAGACTCCAGTCACCCAAGTTAAAGACTGTTTTCTCCAGTCACCCAAGTTATAGACTGTTTTCTCTGCTACCGCACCACAAGCGGTACCAGAGCGCCAAGTCTAGGACCAAAATGCTGCTCAACAGCTTCTACCCCCAAGCCATAAGACTGCTGAAGAATTCATAAAAATCTCCACTGGACAATTTACAATGTACACTGCTGCTACTCGCTGTTTGTTTGTTACCTATGCATAGTCAGTTCGCCCCCACCTACATGTACAGATTACCTCAACACTGACTCGGTACCGGTGCCCCGTGTACAGAGCCTCGTTATTGTTATTCTTTATTGTGTTACTTTTCATTATGACTTTTTATTTTAGTCTACTTGGTGAATATTTTCTTCTTCTTGAACTGCACTGTTGGTTAAGGGCTTGTAAGTAAGCTTTTCACGGAAAAGTCTACACTTGTTGTATTCGGCGCATGTGGCAAATAAAGTTTGATTAGATTTGAAAAGACACTAGTACCCCCTTCAGAAACAGAACAACAACCAGTAAGGCCTCAACAGCAGGTATTTCCACTATTTTACCTCCAGTCTAAAATCCCTTTTGTGTTCTCTGGGGATAGAAAAGAGCCCTATGCAGCAGCAGGAAAATCTGTCCCATCTGATCGTAATTACAGTGGTGCTCAGCATTGTGTTATAGAACCTGCTGGTTCAGAGAGCCATGTATTACGGAACCTGCTGTTACACACCACCCCTGCCTCTACTTCTCACCCCCCCTCCCTCTACTTCTCACCCTCCCTGCCTCTACTTCTCACCCTCCCTCCCTCTACTTCTCACCCTCCTCCCTCTACTTCTCACCCTCCTCCCTCTACTTCTCACTCTCCCTCCCTCTACTTCTCACCCTCCTCCCTCTACTTCTCACCCTCCTCCCTCTACTTCTCACTCTCCCTCCCTCTACTTCTCACCCTCCCTCCTACTTCTCACCCTCCTCCCTCTACTTCTCACCCTCCTGTCTCTACTTCTCACCCTCCTCCCTCTACTTCTCACTCTCCCTCCCTCTACTTCTCACTCTCCCTCCCTCTACTTCTCACCCCCCCTGCCTCTACTTCTCACCCCCTCCCTCTACTTCTCACCCTCCCTCCTACTTCTCACCCCCCTCCCTCTACTTCTCACCCTCCTGTCTCTACTTCTCACTCTCCCTCCCTCTACTTCTCACTACCTCTACTTCTCACCCTCCCTCCCTCTACTTCTCACCCTCCTCCCTCTACTTCTCACCCTCCTCCCTCTACTTCTCACTCTCCCTCCCTCTACTTCTCACCCTCCTCCCTCTACTTCTCACCCTCCTCCCTCTACTTCTCACTCTCCCTCCCTCTACTTCTCACCCTCCCTCCTACTTCTCACCCTCCTCCCTCTACTTCTCACCCTCCTGTCTCTACTTCTCACCCTCCTCCCTCTACTTCTCACTCTCCCTCCCTCTACTTCTCACTCTCCCTCCCTCTACTTCTCACCCCCCCTGCCTCTACTTCTCACCCCCTCCCTCTACTTCTCACCCTCCCTCCTACTTCTCACCCCCCTCCCTCTACTTCTCACCCTCCTGTCTCTACTTCTCACTCTCCCTCCCTCTACTTCTCACCCTCCCTCCCTCTACTTCTAAGCCTCCCTCACTCTACTTCTCATCATCACTCTCCCCCTTCCTCCCCCTCCAATAATTCATCCTCCTACTTTTCTCCCCCTCCCCTAATTCATCCTCCCCCTTTCTCCCCTCCCCCTCCACTAATTCATCCTCCCATCGGTAAGAGGGAGACTTTAATTAGCATAGGGAAAATAGCTGCTTGTTTTAATGAAGTTTCCTTATCTTCATTGGAAGGGATGGATGGAGGGAGGGATGTAGGAATGATGGAGGTAAAGAAAATGCAACGGTCACTTTGTTCTTCAGCGGTCTTTACTCTAGACCCCGGACCTGCAAGACCCCCCCCCCCCCCCCGTTCTGCTTGGTGAGATTAGAATTCAATGCATGCTCCTACCTCTCTCATCAAAGGCATCCATGTGATGATTCATAGAATATACGTGTAATCAACATACCAGGCATGCTAGCTGCTCACTGAGGCAGACCGACTGGCAGGCAGGCAGACCGACTGGCAGGCAGGCAGACAGGCAGACCGACTGGCAGACAGGCAGACCGACTGGCAGACAGGCAGACCGACTGGCAGGCAGGCAGGCAGACTGGCAGGCAGGCAGACCGACTGGCAGACAGGCAGACCGACTGGCAGACAGGCAGACCGACTGGCAGACAGGCAGACCGACTGGCAGACCAACATGGCAGACAGGCAGACCAACATGGCAGACAGGCAGACCGACTGGCAGACAGGCAGACCAACATGGCAGACAGGCAGACCGACTGGCAGACAGGCAGGCCGACTGGCAGGCAGGCAGACCGACTGGCAGACAGGCAGGCCGACTGGCAGACAGGCAGACCGACTGGCAGACAGGCAGACCGACATGGCAGACCAACATGGCAGACAGGCAGACTGACTGGCAGACAGGCAGACCGACCGGCAGACAGGCAGACCGACCGGCAGACAGGCAGACCAACATGGCAGACAGGCAGACCGACTGGCAGACAGGCAGACCGACTGGCAGGCAGGCAGACCGACTGGCAGACAGGCAGGCCGACTGGCAGACAGGCAGACCGACTGGCAGACAGGCAGACCGACCGGCAGACAGACCGGCAGGCAGGCAGACCGACTGGCAGACAGGCAGGCCGACTGGCAGACAGGCAGACCGACCGGCAGACAGGCAGACCGACTGGCAGACAGGCAGACCGACCGGCAGACAGGCAGACCAAAATGGCAGACAGGCAGACCAACATGGCAGACAGGCAGACCGACTGGCAGACAGGCAGACCGACCGGCAGACAGGCAGACCAACATGGCAGACAGGCAGACCGACTGGCAGACCGACTGGCAGGCAGGCAGACCAACATGGCAGACAGGCAGACCGACTGGCAGACAGGCAGACCAACATGGCAGACAGGCAGACCAACATGGCAGACAGGCAGACCGACTGGCAGACAGGCAGACCGACTGGCAGACAGGCAGACCAACATGGCAGACAGGCAGACCAACATGGCAGACCAACATGGCAGACAGGCAGACCGACCGGCAGACAGGCAGACCAACATGGCAGACAGGCAGACCAACATGGCAGACAGGCAGACCGACTGGCAGACAGGCAGACCGACTGGCAGGCAGGCAGACCGACTGGCAGACAGGCAGACCAACATGGCAGACAGGCAGACCGACTGGCAGACAGGCAGACCGACCGGCAGACAGGCAGACCAACATGGCAGACAGGCAGACCGACTGGGAGACAGGCAGACCGACCGGCAGACAGGCAGACCAACATGGCAGACAGGCAGACCGACTGGCAGACAGGCAGACCGACTGGCAGGCAGGCAGACCAACATGGCAGACAGGCAGACCGACTGGCAGACCAACATGGCAGACAGGCAGACCAACATGGCAGACAGGCAGACCGACTGGCAGACAGGCAGACCAACATGGCAGACAGGCAGACCAACATGGCAGACAGGCAGACCAACATGGCAGACAGGCAGACCGACCGGCAGACAGGCAGACCAACATGGCAGACAGGCAGACCAACATGGCAGACAGGCAGACCGACCGGCAGACAGGCAGACCGACCGGCAGACAGGCAGACCAACATGGCAGACAGGCAGACCAACATGGCAGACAGGCAGACCAACATGGCAGACAGGCAGACCAACATGGCAGACAGGCAGACCAACATGGCAGACAGGCAGACCAACATGGCAGACAGGCAGACCGACCGGCAGACAGGCAGACCGACCGGCAGACAGGCAGACCAACATGGCAGACAGGCAGACCAACATGGCAGACAGGCAGACCAACATGGCAGACAGGCAGACCGACCGGCAGACAGGCAGACCGACCGGCAGACAGGCATAGGTAAACAAATCAAATCAAATTTTATTTGTCACATACACATGGTTAGCAGATGTTAATGTGAGTGTAGCGAAATGCTTGTGCTTTTAGTTCCGACCATGCAGTAATATCCAACGAGTAATCTAACCTAACAATTTCCCAACAATTACCTTATACACACAAGTGTAAAGGAAGGAATGAAGAATATGTACATAAAAATATATGAATGAGTGATGGTATAGAACGGCATAGGCAGGATGCAGTAGATGGTAAAGAGTACAGTATATACATATGAGATGAGTAATGTAGGGTATGTAAACATTATATGAAGTGGCATTGTTTAAAGTGGCTAGTGATACATTTATTACATCAATTTTTCCATTATTAAATTGGCTGGAGTTGAGTCAGTATGTTGGCAGCAGCCACTCAATGTTAGTGATGGCTGTTTAACAGTCTGATGGCCTTGAGATAGAAGCTGTTTTTCAGTCTCTCGGTCTCTGCTTTGATGCACCTGTACTGACCTCGCCTTCTGGATGATAGCGGGGTGAACAGGCAGTGGCTCGGGTGGTTGTTGTCCTTGATGATCTTTTTTGGCCTTCCTGTGACATCGGGTGGTGTAGGTGTCCTGGAAGGTAGGTAGTTTGCCCCCGGTGATGCGTTGTGCAGACCTCACTACCCTCTGGAGAGCCTTACGGTTGTGGGCGGAGCAGTTGCAGTACCAGGCGGTGATACAGCCCGACAGGATGCTCTCGATTGTGCATCTGTAAAAGTTTGTGAGTGTTTTTGGTGACAAGCCGAATTTCTTTAACCTCCTGAGGTTGAAGAGGCGCTGCTGCGCCTTCTTCACAACGCTGTCTGTGTGGGTGGACCAATTCAGTTTGTCCGTGATGTGTACTCCGAGGAACTTAAAACTTTCTACCCTCTCCACTACTGTCCCGTCGATGTGGATAGGGGGGTGCTCCCTCTGCTGTTTCCTGAAGTCCACGATCATCTCCTTTGTTTTGTTGACGTTGAGTGTGAGGTTATTTTCCTGACACCATACTCCGAGGGTCCTCACCTCCTCCCTGTAGGCCGTCTCGCCGTTGTTGGTAATCAAGCCTACCACTGTAGTGTCGTCTGCGAACTTGATGATTGAGTTGGAGGCGTGCATGGCCACGCAGTCGTAGGTGAACAGGGAGTACAGGAAAGGGCTGAGAACGCACCCTTGTGGGGCCCCAGTGTTGAGGATCAGCGGGGTGGAGATGTTGTTACCTACCCTCACCACCTGGTTGCGGCACGTCAGAAAGTCCAGGACCCAGTTGCACAGGGCGGGGTCGAGACCCAGGGTCTCGAGCTTGATGACGAGTTTTGAGGGTACTATGGTGTTAAATGCTGAGCTGTAGTCGACGAAGAGCATTCTTACATAGGTATTCCTCTTGCCCAAATGGGTGAGGGCAGTGTGCAGTGTGATTGCGATTGCATCGTCTGTGGACCTATTGGGGCGGTAAACAAATTGGAGTGGGTCTAGGGTGTCAGGTAGGGTGAAGGTGATATGGTCCTTGACTAGTCTCTCAAAGCACTTCATGATGATGGAAGTGAGTGCTACGGGGCGGTAGTCGTTTAGCTCAGTTACCTTAGCTTTCTTGGGAACAGGAACAATGGTGGCCCTCTTGAAGCATGTGGGAACAGCAGACTGGGATAAGGATTAATTGAATATGTCTGTAAACACACCAGCCAGCTGGTCTTCGCATGCTCTGAGGACGTGGCTGGGAATGCCGTCAGGTCTGCAGCCTTGCGAGGGTTGACACGTTTAAATGTTTTGCTCACGTCGGCTGCAGTGAAGGAGAGACCACAGGTTTTGGTAGCGGGCCATGTCAGTGACACTGTATTGTCCTAAAAGCGAGCAAAGAAGGTAAACACCTTCTTTGCTCGCTTTGCTCCCAGTCTGTCTGGGAGCAAGACATCCTGGTTCGCGACGGGGCTGGTTTTCCTTTTATAGTCCTTGATTGACTGTAGACCCTGCCACATACCTCTCGTGTCTGAGCCATTGAATTGCGACTCTACTTTGTCTCTATACTGGGACTTAGCTTGTTTGATTGCCTTGCGGAGGGAATAGCTACACTGTTTGTATTCGGTCAGGTTTCCGGTCACCGTGCCCTGATTAAAAGCAGGGATTTCGTCTACCTTGTTGTCAAGAGACTGGACATTGGCGAGTAGTATGCTCAGGAGCGGTGCGCGATGTGCCCGTCTACAGAGCCTGACTAGAAGACCGCTCCGTCTGCCCCTTCTGCGGCGCCGTTGTTTTGGGTCGCCGGCTGGGATCCGATCCATTGTCCTGGGTGGTGGGCAAAACAGAGGATCCGCTTCGGGAAAGTTGTATTCCTGGTCGTTATGTTGGTGAGTTGACGTTGATCTTATATCCAATAGTTGGATGTAATAAAACCTAAGATTACCTGGGGTAACAATGTAAGAAATAACCCATAAAAAAACGAAATACTGCATAGTTTCCTAGGAACGCAAAGCGAGGCGGCCATCTCTGTCGGCGCCGGATGTTTTACAGGCAGACAGGCATAGGTAAACAGGCAGACAGACAGGAAGACAGGCATAGGTAAACAGGCAGACAGACATGCAGACAGGCATAGGTAAACAGACAGACAGGCATAGGTAAACAGACAGACAGGCATAGGTAAACAGTAAGACAGACATGCAGACAGGCATAGGTAAATAGGCAGACAGACAGGCAGACAGGCATAGGTAAACAGGCAGACAGACAGGCATAGGTAAACAGGCAGACAGACAGGCAGACAGGCATAGGTAAATAGGCAGACAGACAGGCAGACAAGCATAGGTAAACAGGCAGACAGGCATAGGTAAACAGGCAGACAGACATGCAGACAGGCATAGGTAAATAGGCAGGCAGACAGGCAGACAAGCATAGGTAAACAGACAGACATGCAGACAGGCATAGGTAAATAGGCAGACAGACAGGCAGACAAGCATAGGTAAACAGGCAGACAGGCATAGGTAAACAGGCAGACAGACAGGCAGACAAGCATAGGTAAACAGGCAGACAGGCATAGGTAAACAGGCAGACAGACAGGCAGACAAGCATAGGTAAACAGGCAAACAGACAGGCATAGGTAAACAGGCAGACAGACAGGCAGACAGGGCTGGTGTGGTTGTAGTACTTTACTGTATTGGTGTGGTGTAGTTGGTGATATTGTACTGTATTGGTTTGGTGTAGTTGGTGGTATTGTACTGTACTGGCAGTAGTACTGTACTGTATTGGTTTGGTGTAGTTGGTGGTATTGTACTGTACTGGCAGTAGTACTTTACTGTATTGGTTTGGTGTAGGTGGTGATATTGTACTGTATTGGTTTGGTGTAGTTGGTGGTATTGTACTGTACTGGCAGTAGTACTTTACTGTATTGGTTTGGTGTAGTTGGTGGTATTGTACTGTACTGGCAGTAGTACTGTGCTGTATTGGTTTGGTGTAGAGACTGATTCTGTAAGCAAAATAAATATCCAAATATAGCTTTTAGGGGGAATCGACTACAGTCAAGACAAGTGTAAAAATCATGTTTATTTTATTAAATGTATTTAATGTTCCTTTAGTACCTGTATACTCTGTAAGAAACATCAATAAAAACAAAATGACTGACGCAATTGATGCAGGAGGAGAGGAGATCTCAGGTCAGAGGTCACCACCATCCTACAGCAGACTATCTTACCTCAGCAGTAGATGTCTGTTCTCACCAGCATCACCTGTGGGGAGACGTGGTCTGACTGCTTGCTGCCTGCTTGCTGACTGCTGCATGACAGTTGGGCCGGTAACGAGGGGTGATGTGAGTTAGAAAGTTGAACAGTAATCTCAGATCAGATCAGATCAGATGGAGCGCAGCAGACTTCAACAGGCCGGTCCCCACTCACACACAGGACAGGAGGACAGGTCAGGACAGGTCAGAGGTCAAACAGAGAGCTGAGGTGCACCGTACTGTTCGTGTCCTGTCCTGTCTCTCTGGCTCAGTGTGTCAGGTTGAGAGGAAAGTTAGGAACTGAACTGGCAGCAGCACTAAGGCTAGGAAGATAAACAGGATATGTCAGATTGAACGCTGCACAGAACATCCCTGTCCCTGTACCGCATGGCTGAGGTCAGGTGTCAAACCAAAAGTTAAAATGCCGCAGCACTGATGTCATATCCAGGCTGGGATACCAACAAGATCTCACGGTTTTACCAGGCTGGGATACCAACAAGATCTCACGGTTTTACCAGGCTGGGATACCAACAAGATCTCACGGTTTTACCAGGCTGGGATACCAACAAGATCTCACGGTTTTACCAGGCTGGGATACCAACAAGTTCTCACGGTTTTACCAGGCTGGGATACCAACAAGTTCTCACGGTTTTACCAGGCTGGGATACCAACAAGATCTCACGGTTTTACCAGGCTGGGATACCAACAAGATCTCACGGTTTTACCAGGCTGGGATACCAACAAGATATCACGGTTTTATTAGGCTGGGATACCAACAAGTTCTCACGGTTTTACCAGGCTGGGATACCAACAAGATCTCACGGTTTTACCAGGCTGGGATACCAACAAGATCTCACGGTTTTACCAGGCTGGGATACCAACGAGATATCACGGTTTTACCAGGCTGGGATACCAACAAGATCTCACGGTTTTACCAGGCTGGGATACCAACAAGATCTCACGGTTTTACCAGGCTGGGATACCAACAAGATCTCACGGTTTTACCAGGCTGGGATACCAACAAGATCTCACGGTTTTACCAGGCTGGGATACCAACAAGTTCTCACGGTTTTACCAGGCTGGGATACCAACAAGTTCTCACGGTTTTACCAGGCTGGGATACCAACAAGATCTCACGGTTTTACCAGGCTGGGATACCAACAAGATCTCACGGTTTTACCAGGCTGGGATACCAACAAGATCTCACGGTTTTACCAGGCTGGGATACCAACAAGATATCACGGTTTTATTAGGCTGGGATACCAACAAGTTCTCACGGTTTTACCAGGCTGGGATACCAACAAGATCTCACGGTTTTACCAGGCTGGGATACCAACAAGATCTCACGGTTTTACCAGGCTGGGATACCAACAAGATCTCACGGTTTTACCAGGCTGGGATACCAACAAGATATCACGGTTTTACCAGGCTGGGATACCAACAAGTTCTCACGGTTTTACCAGGCTGGGATACCAACAAGATCTCACGGTTTTACCAGGCTGGGATACCAACAAGTTCTCACGGTTTTACCAGGCTGGGATACCAACAAGATCTCACGGTTTTACCAGGCTGGGATACCAACAAGATCTCACGGTTTTACCAGGCTGGGATACCAACAAGTTCTCACGGTTTTACCAGGCTGGGATACCAACAAGTTCTCACGGTTTTACCAGGCTGGGTTACCAACAAGTTCTCACGGTTTTACCAGGCTGGGATACCAACAAGATCTCACGGTTTTATCAGGCTGGGATACCAACAAGTTCTCACGGTTTTACCAGGCTGGGTTACCAACAAGATCTCACGGTTTTACCAGGCTGGGATACCAACAAGTTCTCACGGTTTTACCAGGGTGGGATACCAACAAGTTCTCACGGTTTTACCAGGCTGGGATACCAACAAGTTCTCACGGTTTTACCAGGCTGGGTTACCAACAAGTTCTCACGGTTTTACCAGGCTGGGATACCAACAAGATCTCACGGTTTTACCAGGCTGGGATACCAACAAGTTCTCACGGTTTTACCAGGCTGGGATACCAACAAGATCTCACGGTTTTACCAGGCTGGGATACCAACAAGATCTCACGGTTTTACCAGGCTGGGATACCAACAAGATCTCACGGTTTTACCAGGCTGGGAAACCAACAAGTTCTCACGGTTTTACCAGGCTGGGATACCAACAAGTTCTCACGGTTTTACCAGGCTGGGATACCAACAAGTTCTCACGGTTTTCCGACAAGTTCTCACGGTTTTACCAGGCTGGGATACCAACAAGTTCTCACGGTTTTACCAGGCTGGGATACCAACAAGATCTCACGGTTTTACCAGGCTGGGATACCAACAAGTTTTCACGGTTTTACCAGGCTGGGATACCAACAAGTTTTCACGGTTTTACCAGGCTGGGATACCAACAAGTTTTCACGGTTTTACCAATTTCACTTCAGTTTCTGATGTTAATCCACGTTTCTCCAAATGTCGAATTTCAAAGTGTTTTTTGCCGCTCCTTGGGTTGACTCCTGCTCGGCATCATTTAGTTCCTGTTCTCCAAACATCAAGTTTAAAAGTTAAAGGGCAGGTAGAATAAACGTCATCACATGTAACTGTAAGGATCGATGCCGGGGACGAGAAGCAGGTACAGGGAGAGAACATTTAATTAACCACGGACATGGAACCGGACAGGACAGCGTCTGGACAGGAACACACAACGACATTAATGTTGACACAGGGATCTAACCAAAGAAACAGAAAAGATATAGGAGGGGCAATCAACATAGTGATGGACCTGCCCTACCAACCTGCTTACGTTAGCCCTACCAGCCTGCTAACATTACATTAGCACTATCGTTAGCCCTACCATTCTGCTAACATTACATTAGCACTATCGTTAGCCCTACCAGCCTGCTAATATTACATTAGCACTATCGTTAGCCCTACCAACCTGCTAACATTACATTAGCAGTATCGTTAGCCCTACCAGCCTGCTAATATTACATTAGCACTATCGTTAGCCATACCAGCCTGCTAACATTACATTAGCACTATCGTTAGCCCTACCAGCCTGCTAACATTACATTAGCACTATCGTTAGCCCCACCAGCCTGCTAACGTTACATTAGCACTAACGTTAGCCCTACCAGCCTGCTAACATTACATTAGCACTAACGTTAGCCCTACCAGCCTGCTAACTTTACATTAGCACTAACGTTAGCTCTACCAGCCTGCTACCTTTACATTAGCACTGAATGAGTCAGCTAGTTGCTATAAACACCTAACTTACAGCTACATTAAATACATTAAATTGAAAAAACAAAGAATACATAACGCCATCTAACCAGTTATCAAAGGACGCTAGCTATATAAGCTAGCCAGCCAGCTAACCATAGCTATTTAGCCAACTAGCTATTAGCCTAGTGGTTATGGTCGGCAAACTAGAGCCCAACTACTGGAGACTAGCTAGAAATCAACACGACACAACTAAAACATAACCGCAGATCAAAAGCAAAGAGAGAGCAGAGACTTACAGATTGATGGCTGGTCTATCCAATGGTAAAACTTTTAAAGGAGTGCAGGCTGAGTTAGCTACCAAAGTGAAGGGGGAGAGTCAGGGAAATACAATAGCAATATAGATAGAAAAATCTAAAATATATAGATTCCCAATGTCATGCAGCTAGCGCACTAGCGCTAAGTCAACAGTTCCCGTCGCCTACTTCATAGAGAACATGCCAATAAGGTTGACAAAACAAAAAGGAGGAGGTACTACACAATGATTTTCTCTTTTCGGTTTGAGCCCACGGCAAGAAGGCACCAGAGCCTGCCGTGCTAACGGGTTCCCACTAGATAACACAGACACAAAGTCTGTGAAGAGCATGAGCTAGCTACCGAGCTAGCATACGAACTCGGGAAGCACAGAGTAAATCCTCCATATGACGTTGAGAATTAGCGCATTGTGGGTAGTTTACAAGACATCCGGAAAATAAATGACCAAATATGTATATTAACCCCAAAACATAACTATGTTTGTACTTATAAGTAACCAGACGGTGACTAAAACCAAGTTACTAAGTCTTTGAGCACACTGTGTTGTTACATTGGTGAGTGAAAAACTCATGCTTCCTACCGTTTAAGGGTTAAGGTTTGAGATAAGGTTAAAACAACATGTTATGGGATTACGCCCATCCACCACCATACCTGTAGCGAAACCCAAGACTACTTGATGGTAACAGCGCTCACTTCTGCCCCTATTGGCCGGTTATGAAGGCATTTCCCGACGTCCTCAGGACATGGACAGACGTCCAATTTCGAAGTCAATCTTGGGCGATCTGTCTGAGGGGGATACAGTATCATGGAGCAAGGCCCAGAGTGTCCTAGATTCGACACGTGTGTGTGTGTGTGTGTGTGTGTGTGCGCGTGTGTGTGTGTGTGTGTATTCTAGGACAGCAGATGCACTTGATGTGCAGTGGGACCAGTCATGCATCAATTCTATGGGAAGAGAGCTGTTCACACGGTATGGTAACACAACCTAATGGATGTCAGGGTAAATAAGTTACCAGTACCTCCGTGATACAAGCTGGGCACAGCGAAGTTGAACACGAGCTCACACGCACGCACGCACGCACACACACACACGCACACACGAGAGCAAGCTGTCCGGTTTCTCTCTCTTTTTCTCCTTCAATCTCCTTATTCATGAAACAGGTCTGAGGACCTGCTGCCTCAGGGTTTTAGAAGGCTCTATGGTTCTAACAGTCTACGGTTCAATGTTCTACAGAGACAGTCTACGGTTCAATGTTCTACAGAGACAGTCTACGGTTCTATGTTCTACAGAGATCTAATCCTAGTAGGGGATTATTGTTATTCTCTTAGAGAAAGCCAGTTGATCTGCTGCTATGGTAACAGGGTTGAACATGTTGACTGGCTCAGTGTTCTGGAATGGCTGTGCAGTGTGTGTGTGTGTGTGTGTGTGTGTGTGTGTGTGTGTGTGTGTGTGTGTGTGTGTGTGTGTGTGTGTGTGTGTGTGTGTGTGTGTGTGTGTGTGAGAGTGGGGTGGGGTGGACATGGATATGAGACAGAGAGAGGTAACCCATCCTGACTATATAACATCATATTACAGGGGCCAGTAGAGAGAGGTAACCCTATGTAGGTAAAGTTCACTATATAGGGACTAGGCTGCCATTTGGGTTTCCAATTGTGATGTCACTCATCAGTGTGTGATGTCACTCATTAGCGTGTGATGTCACTCCTCAGCGTGTGCCTCTGACCGCCGCTTCACCAGCCCCTCCGACCCGCCAGCCGCGTGGTCTCCATGACAACGTGTGGCCCTGGCCGGGTCATGGGGAGTGTGAAAGCGACGAGGGTGATGTGTGTGTGTGTCCCTCCGTTCGTTGCACGGCCTCATTATGAGTGGAAAGAAGTGAAAACAGTCAGGATGTGTGTGTGTGTGTGTGTGTGTGTGTGTGTGTGTGTGTGTGTGTGTGTGTGTGTGTGTGTGTGTGTGTGTGTGTGTGTGTGTGTGTTCCACTATTAATAAAACGTGTTTCTGACGGCGCCGGCAGTTTTACTGGCTCCTGACCAATTCTGATATTTTGTTTATGTTTTTTATGCCGATCTTGACAAATTGGTGCGGCTAGCTTCCGGGTTAAGTGGGCGGTTGTTAAGATGCGCGGTGTGCAGGTTACTTTTCGGAGGACGCATGACTTGACCTTCACCTCTCCCGAGTTGCAGCGATGAGAGGCATCCTGACTAGACTACGTTAGCGGGGAGGCATCCTGACTAGACTACGTTAGCGTGGCGGCATCCTGACTAGACTACGTTAGCGTGGCGGCATCCTGACTAGACTACGTTAGCGTGGAGGCATCATGCCTAGACTACGTTAGCGTGGCGGCATCCTGACTAGACTACGTTAGCGGGGAGGCATCCTGACTAGACTACGTTAGCGTGGCGGCATCCTGACTAGACTACGTTAGCGTGGCGGCATCCTGACTAGACTACGTTAGCGTGGCGGCATCCTGACTAGACTACGTTAGCGTGGAGGCATCCTGACTAGACTACGTTAGCGTGGAGGCATCCTGACTAGACTACGTTAGCGTGGCGGCATCCTGACTAGACTACGTTAGCGTGGAGGCATCCTGACTAGACCACGTTAGCGTGGCGGCATCCTGACTAGACTACGTTAGCGTGGCGGCATCCTGACTAGACTACGTTAGCGTGGCGGCATCCTGACTAGACTACGTTAGCACGTCAGCATCCTGACTAGACTACGTTAGCGTGGAGGCATCCTGACTAGACTACGTTAGCGTGGCGGCATCCTGACTAGACTACGTTAGCGTGTCGGCATCCTGACTAGACTACGTTAGCGTGTCGGCATCCTGACTAGACTACGTTAGCGTGGCGGCATCATGACTAGACTACGTTAGCGTGGAGGCATCCTGACTAGACTACGTTAGCGTGGCGGCATCCTGACTAGACTACGTTAGCGTGGCGGCATCCTGACTAGACTACGTTAGCGTGTCGGCATCATGACTAGACTACGTTAGCGTGTCGGCATCCTGACTAGACTACGTTAGCGTGGCGGCATCATGACTAGACTACGTTAGCGTGGAGGCATCCTGACTAGACTACGTTAGCGTGGAGGCATCCTGACTAGACTACGTTAGCACGTCAGCATCCTGACTAGACTACGTTAGCACGTTAGCGTGCAAATAAACCGCCTCTACCGTCTGTTCTGTTGGCGAACGTACGGTCACGCAAGGACAAAATGCACGAGCTCCGTTTGAGAATTTTCATCGTCAAGACCGTTCGGCAGCCTTGGGTAAGATGAGGGGGGAAGAGTGGTTGTCTCTTTGTTAACAACAGCTGATGTTAAGGAAGTACCTCATGATAAGCTATAGACCATACTATTTACAAAGAGAGTTGTCATCTATATTTTCGTAGGTCTATTTATCACAACAAACCAATTCTGGCATTAAGACCGCACTCAAAGCAATGTATATGGCCATAAGCAAACAAGAAAATACACACAGAGGTGGTGCTTCTTGTGGCCGGTGATTTTCAAGCAGGGAAACTGAAATCCGTTTTACCTCATTTTTACCAGCATGTCACCTGTGCAACTAGAGGCGACAAAATTCTAGATTACCTTTACTCCACACACAGAAACGCATACAAGATTCTCCCACACCCTCCCTTTGGCAAATCTGACCATAATTATATCCTTCTGCTTCCTGCTTACAAGCGAAAACTCAAACAGGAAGTACCAGTGACATGCTCAATATGGAAGTGGTCAGATGAAGCGAATGCTGCAGCAGTCAGCCAGGACTACGGTATAGAGACCTGCAGCAGTCAGACAGGACTACCATATAGAGACCTACAACAGTCAGCCAGGATGACAGTATAGAGACCTGCAGCAGTCAGACAGGACTACGGTATAGAGACCTGCAGCAGTCAGACAGGACTACCATATAGAGACCTGCAGCAGTCAGACAGGACTACGGTATAGAGACCTGCAGCAGTCAGACAGGACTACCATATAGAGAGACCTGCAGCAGTCAGCCAGGGCTACGCTATAGCGACCTGCAACAGTCAGACAGGACTACCATATAGAGACCTGCAACAGTCAGCCAGGACTACGGTATAGAGACCTGCAGCAGTCAGCCAGGACTACGGTATAGAGACCTGCAGCAGTCAGCCAGGACTACGGTATAGAGACCTGCAGCAGTCAGCCAGTATTATGGTATAGAGACCTGCAGCAGTCAGCCAGGATTACGGTATAAAGACCTGCAGCAGTCAGCCAGGACTACGGTATAGAGACCTGCAGCAGTCAGCCAGGACTACGGTATAGAGACCTGCAACAGTCAGCCAGGATTACGGTATAGAGACCTGCAGCAGTCAGCCAGGACTACGGTATAGAGACCTGCAACAGTCAGCCAGGATTATGGTATAGAGACCTGCAGCAGTCAGCCAGGACTACGGTATAGAGACCTGCAACAGTCAGCCAGGATTACGGTATAGAGACCTGCAGCAGTCAGCCAGGACTACGGTATAGAGACCTGCAGCAGTCAGCCAGGACTACGGTATAGAGACCTGCAACAGTCAGCCAGGACTACGGTATAGAGACCTGCAGCAGTCAGCCAGGACTACGGTATAGAGACCTGCAGCAGTCAGCCAGGACTACGGTATAGAGACCTGCAGCAGTCAGCCAGGACTACGGTATAGAGACCTGCAACAGGTGAAGGTGCAGACGGGGGATCTGGAAATCAGGATACCGGTCCTCACTTAATTCTTGATTATTCCCATTGATTCTTATAGATTAACCTTGAGTTAACTAGTTTGAGACAGATTACATAACATTTCCTCAGCCCCATCCATTCCATGGCTGCACATAGCAAAACAAATGTTTGGGCCGGAGCTGCCATTATGCTGATAAATGAATCCCAGACTGTAGCTTTAAAATCTAGAGAACCCGCTTGGCTCGCGCTCTCCTCTTGGAGTTAATTAGTTATCCGATCCTTGTGTAGCAGTGTCTAGATGTGGTAAATATTGAATTTGATTTCTTCTTTTCTTAGCCTCATCATGAATATTTGATCACGCTTTCGTGCATTTTCACAATAAAAAATGTAAGAGCACGTGACTGGGGGGGTGGGGGGGGATAACGAACTTCTCAAATCGGATCGGTTCAGGACGACTGGGGTTCCTGCCAACCCATGCCATACATCCTGACCACACGTTTATGTTAACGAACTAACCCAGACTAGGTTGACCCAAGCTATCTGGATCCCTATGAGACCAGTTATAACCTGGTCCCAGATCTGTTTGATCTGTCTAACCAACTCCTATGGTTGTTCAGGACCAGGCTAATCCACCATAGAAGTTGTCAAGACAGCATAAACAGATCTGTGACCACCAGGCTTCTCCTGCTATGCTCTATTCAACGGCAATATAATGTATGCATGACTAAAAGGATTTGGATGAAAGTGTCTGTTAAATGGCCCATATTATATTATTGTATTACATACTGTATATTAAGGGTTGTATCGTTCAGGACTACCACTGTCAAGTCCACTTGGAATACTGAAAGAATCATCTGTACTGAGGGATCATGGGGAGAATTATGTGAAATCTATTATTGTCTCAGACTGGTTGGAGTTGAGACTGGCTGACAACATTAGGATAAGGAGAAAGGGAGAAGAGAGAGAGAGAGAAAGGGAGAGAGAGAGAGAGAGAGAGAGAGAGAGAGAGAGAGAGAGAGAGAGGAGGGGGGGGAGCGAGAAAGGGTGAAAGAGAGAGAGCGAGAGAGAGAGCGAGATGAAGAGGGAGGGAGAGAGACAGAGAGAGATGGAGAGAGAGAGCGAGAGAGAGAGACAGAGAGAGAGAGAGAGAGGAGAGAGAGAGAGAGAGGGGGGGAGCGAGAAAGGGTGAAAGAGAGAGAGCGAGAGAGAGAGATGGAGGGAGGGAGAGACAGAGAGAGATGGAGAGAAAGAGAGAGACAGAGACAGAGAGAGGGAGAGATGGAGAGAAAGAGAGAGACAGAGAGGGAGAGAGAGAGATACAGAGAGAGAGAGACAGAGAGGGAGAGATACAGAGAGAGACAGAGAGAGAGAGAGAGAGAGAGACAGAGGGAGGGAGAGAGTGAAAACAAGTGAGTCAGAGGAGTGAGTGTGTTTTAAGAGTGTGTGCTGAGCACCACTACAAAGCCGGTAGTGTTGCAGCAGGTAGGTATATCATCTCTTTTATTGTCTCTCCATTAACACTCGGAGTCATCAAAGTCTCTGCAACGTCTCAAATGGCAACCCATTCCCTATGTAGGGCACTACTTTTGACCAGGAATGCATATTCTCTTTTCTCTCTGAACAGCTCTAAAAGTGTCATGTACTTTTTCCAACAGCTTAGTGCTGGGTGAAGAGTCCTACCAACAGCTTAGTGCTGGGTGAAGAGTCCTACCAACAGCTTAGTGCTGGGTGAAGAGTCCTACCAACAGCTTAGTGCTGGGTGAAGAGTCCTACCAACAGCTTAGTGCTGGGTGAAGAGTCCTACCAACAGCCTAGTGCTGGGTGAAGAGTCCTACCAACAGCTTAGTGCTGGGTGAAGAGTCCTACAAACAGCTTAGTGCTGGGTGAAGAGTCCTACCAACAGCCTAGTGCTGGGTGAAGTCCTACCAACAGCTTAGTGCTGGGTGAAGAGTCCTACCAACAGCCTAGTGCTGGGTGAAGAGTCCTACCAACAGCTTAGTACTGGGTGAAGAGTCCTACAAACAGCTTAGTGCTGGGTAAAGAGTCCTACCAACAGCCTAGTGCTGGGTGAAGTCCTACCAACAGCTTAGTGCTGGGTGAAGAGTCCTATCAACAGCTTAGTGCTGGGTGAAGAGTCCTACCAACAGCTTAGTGCTGGGTGAAGAGTCCTACCAACAGCCTAGTGCTGGGTGAAGAGTCCACTAGGTGAAGAGTCCTACCAACAGCTTAGTGCTGGGTGAAGAGTCCTACCAACAGCTTAGTGCTGGGTGAAGAGTCCACTGGGTGAAGAGTCCTACCAACAGCTTAGTGCTGGGTGAAGAGTCCTACCAACAGCTTAGTGCTGGGTGAAGAGTCCTACCAACAGCTTAGTGCTGGGTGAAAAGTCCACTAGGTGAAGAGTCCTACCAACAGCTTAGTGAAGAGTCCTACCAACAGCTTAGTGCTGGGTGAAGAGTCCACTGGGTGAAGAGTCCTACCAACAGCTTAGTGCTGGGTGAAGAGTCCTACCAACAGCTTAGTGCTGGGTGAAGAGTCCACTGGGTGAAGAGTCCTAACAACAGCCTAGTGCTGGGTGAAGAGTCCACTAGGTGAAGAGTCCTACCAACAGCTTAGTGCTGGGTGAAGAGTCCTACCAACAGCTTAGTGCTGGGTGAAGAGTCCACTGGGTGAAGAGTCCTAACAACAGCCTAGTGCTGGGTGAAGAGTCCTACCAACAGCTTAGTGCTGGGTGAAGAGTCCTCCACACAGGCCTAGTGGTTCATATTCTCATCATGACAATTGGCGAGGCATACGTGTACCAGGGATGTGTACCAATGCACACCTGTGCCACCTAGTGGCCATATTGTACACAGACAAGAACCAGACTCGTATTTCAAAACATTAAGTTTTTTTATATAACATAAAAGACATGCACATTTGTTGTTTACATACAATTAGCTCACAGATTCAACTGTCCATTTCCAAAACTCTCCTTGACTCAAAGGTTTTGTTACTTTGAGTTGTCACGATAAATACATATTATATTCCTCAAGCCATGTTGGCCTTGCGGTGGTCTTGGTGATAACTTGGCCCTGTGTCTTTCCCCATCTCACTCAGTATATCCTGTTGCAAATGGTACAGCCTCTGGTCAGCGCTATTCCGAGGCAGATCTCCATCACGCTGCCTTGCCCTGTCTGGTGCGTTGCTGCTCTTGGTATTCCTTTGAGTCTTCCCAGGGACGAGGACCTCTGATGTTTCTCCACTCCTCCAGGTTTACATCCTTCATCTTCTGTTGTTGGGACAGAGAGACAACAGGACAGGGTTAGGGGCTGGGCTTTAATCTACACATCAGGGATAGGATCGGGACAACAGAACACCAGAGGGGGGGTGGTGACCAGAGGGGGTGATAGTAGATAACAGAACACCAGGGGGGAGGTTTTAGTAGATAACAGAACACCAGGGGGGAGGTTTTAGTAGATAGCAGAACACCAGGGGGGTTAGTAGATAACAGAACACCAGGGGGGTTAGTAGATAACAGAACACCAGAGGGGAGGTTTTAGTAGATAGCAGAACACCAGGGGGGTTAGTAGATAACAGAACACCAGGGGGGTTAGTAGATAACAGAACACCAGGGGGGAGGTTTTAGTAGATAACAGAACACCAGGGGGGAGGTTTTAGTAGATAACAGAACACCAGGGGGGAGGTTTTAGTAGATAGCAGAACACCAGGGGGGTTAGTAGATAACAGAACACCAGGGGGGTTAGTAGATAACAGAACACCAGAGGAGAGGTTTTAGTAAAATAACAGAACACCAGAGGGGAGGTTTTAGTAAAATAACAGAACACCAGGGGGGAGGTTTTAGTAGATAACAGAACACCAGAGGGGAGGTTTTAGTAGATAACAGAACACCAGGGGGGAGGAGGTTTTAGTAGATAACAGAACACCAGGGGGGTTAGTAGATAACAGAACACCAGGGGGTGTTAGTAGATAACAGAACACCGGGGGGGGGGGGGGGGTTAGTAGATAACAGAACACTGGGGGGGGGGGGGGGGAGGGTTAGTAGATAACAGAACACCAGGGGGTGTTAGTAGATAACAGAACACCAGGGGGTGTTAGTAGATAACAGAACACCAGAGGGTGTTAGTAGATAACAGAACACCAGGGGGGTTAGTAGATAAAAGAACACCAGGGGGGGGGGGGGGTTAGTAGACAACAAAACACCAGGGGGGTTAGTAGATAACAGAACACCGGGGGGGTTAGTAGATAACAGAACACCAGGGGGGGGTTAGTAGATAACAGAACACCAGGGGGGGTTAGTAGATAACAGAACACCAGGGGGGTTAGTAGATAACAGAACACCAGAGGGGGAGGTTTTAGTAGATAACAGAACACCAGGGGAGTTAGTAGATAACAGAACACCAGGGGAGTTAGTAGATAACAGAACACCAGGGGGGAGGTTTTAGTAGATAACAGAACACCAGAGGGGAGGTTTTAGTAGATAACAGAACACCAGGGGGGAGGAGGTTTTAGTAGATAACAGAACACCAGGGGGGAGGAGGTTTTAGTAGATAACAGAACACCAGGGGGAGGAGGTTTTAGTAGATAACAGAACACCAGGGGGGGAGGTTTTAGTAGATAACAGAACACCAGGGGGGAGGAGGTTTTAGTAGATAATAGAACACCAGGGGGGAGGAGGTTTTAGTAGATAACAGAACACCAGGGGGGAGGAGGTTTTAGTAGATAACAGAACACCAGGGGGGAGGTTTTAGTAGATAGCAGAACACCAGGGGGGTTAGTAGATAACAGAACACCAGGGGGGTTAGTAGATAACAGAACACCAGAGGGGAGGTTTTAGTAGATAACAGAACACCAGAGGGAAGGTTTTAGTAAAATAACAGAACACCAGGGGGGAGGTTTTAGTAGATAACAGAACACCAGAGGGGAGGTTTTAGTAGATAACAGAACACATGGGGGGAGGAGGTTTTAGTAGATAACAGAACACCGGGGGGTTAGTAGATAACAGAACACCAGGGGGTGTTAGTAGATAACAGAACACCAGGGGGGGGGGGGGGGTTAGTAGATAACAGAACACCAGGGGGTGTTAGTAGATAACAGAACACCAGGGGGTGTTAGTAGATAACAGAACACCAGAGGGTGTTAGTAGATAACAGAACACCAGGGGGGTTAGTAGATAACAGAACACCAGGGGGGGGGGGGGGGTTAGTAGATAACAGAACACCAGGGGGGGGTTAGTAGATAACAGAACACCAGGGGGGGTTAGTAGATAACAGAACACCAGGGGGGGTTAGTAGATAACAGAACACCAGGGGGGTTAGTAGATAACAGAACACCAGAGGGGGAGGTTTTAGTAGATAACAGAACACCAGAGGGGGAGGTTTTAGTAGATAACAGAACACCAGGGGAGTTAGTAGATAACAGAACACCAGGGGAGTTAGTAGATAACAGAACACCAGGGGAGGTTAGTAGATAACAGAACACCAGGGGGTGTTAGTAGATAACAGAACACCAGGGGGTGTTAGTAGATAACAGAACACCAGGGGAGGTTAGTAGATAACAGAACACCAGGGGAGGTTAGTAGATAACAGAACACCAGGGGGTGTTAGTAGATAACAGAACACCAGGGGAGGTTAGTAGATAACAGAACACCAGGGGAGGTTAGTAGATAACAGAACACCAGAGGAGGAGGTTTTAGTAGATAACAGAACACCAGGGGGGAGGTTTTAGTAGATAACAGAACATCAGGGGGGGAGGTTTTAGTAGATAACAGAACACCAGGGGGGAGGTTTTAGTAGATAACAGAACACCAGAGGGGAGGTTTTAGTAGATAACAGAACACCAGGGGGGAGGAGGTTTTAGTAGATAACAGAACACCAGGGGGGAGGAGGTTTTAGTAGATAACAGAACACCAGGGGGAGGAGGTTTTAGTAGATAACAGAACACCAGGGGGGGAGGTTTTAGTAGATAACAGAACACCAGGGGGGAGGAGGTTTTAGTAGATAACAGAACACCAGGGGGGAGGAGGTTTTAGTAGATAACAGAACACCAGGGGGGAGGAGGTTTTAGTAGATAACAGAACACCAGGGGGGAGGAGGTTTTAGTAGATAACAGAACACCAGGGGGGAGGAGGTTTTAGTAGATAACAGAACACCAGGGGGGAGGAGGTTTTAGTAGATAACAGAACACCAGGGGGGGAGGAGGTTTTAGTAGATAACAGAACACCAGGGGGGGAGGAAGTTTTAGTAGATAACAGAACACCAGGGGGGAGGAGGTTTTAGTAGATAACAGAACACCGGGGGGGTTAGTAGATAACAGAACACCGGGGGGGTTAGTAGATAACAGAACACCGGGGGGGTTAGTAGATAACAGAACACCGGGGGCGTTAGTAGATAACAGAACACCAGGGGGGGTTAGTAGATAACAGAACACCAGGGGGGGTTAGTAGATAACAGAACACCAGGGGGGGTTAGTAGATAACAGAACACCAGGGGGGGTTTGTAGATAACAGAACACCAGGGGGGGTTAGTAGATAACAGAACACCAGGGGGGGTTAGTAGATAACAGAACACCAGGGGGGGTTTGTAGATAACAGAACACCAGGGGGGGTTTGTAGATAACAGAACACCAGGGGGGGTTAGTAGATAACAGAACACCAGGGGGGGGGGGGGGTTAGTAGATAACAGAACACCAGGGGGGGTTAGTAGATAACAGAACACCGGGGGGGTTAGTAGATAACAGAACACCAGGGGGGTTAGTAGATAACAGAACACCAGGGGGGGGGGGGGGTTAGTAGATAACAGAACACCAGGGGGGTTAGTAGATAACAGAACACCGGGGGGGTTAGTAGATAACAGAACACCAGGGGGGGGTTAGTAGATAACAGAACACCAGGGGGGGTTAGTAGATAACAGAACACCAGGGGGGTTAGTAGATAACAGAACACCAGAGGGGGAGGTTTTAGTAGATAACAGAACACCAGGGGAGTTAGTAGATAACAGAACACCAGGGGGAGTTAGTAGATAACAGAACACCAGGGGGGAGGTTTTAGTAGATAACAGAACACCAGAGGGGAGGTTTTAGTAGATAACAGAACACCAGGGGGAGGAGGTTTTAGTAGATAACAGAACACCAGGGGGGAGGAGGTTTTAGTAGATAACAGAACACCAGGGGGAGGAGGTTTTAGTAGATAACAGAACACCAGGGGGGGAGGTTTTAGTAGATAACAGAACACCAGGGGGGAGGAGGTTTTAGTAGATAATAGAACACCAGGGGGGAGGAGGTTTTAGTAGATAACAGAACACCAGGGGGGAGGAGGTTTTAGTAGATAACAGAACACCAGGGGGGAGGTTTTAGTAGATAGCAGAACACCAGGGGGGTTAGTAGATAACAGAACACCAGGGGGGTTAGTAGATAACAGAACACCAGAGGGGAGGTTTTAGTAGATAACAGAACACCAGAGGGAAGGTTTTAGTAAAATAACAGAACACCAGGGGGGAGGTTTTAGTAGATAACAGAACACCAGAGGGGAGGTTTTAGTAGATAACAGAACACATGGGGGGAGGAGGTTTTAGTAGATAACAGAACACCAGGGGGGGTTAGTAGATAACAGAACACCAGGGGGTGTTAGTAGATAACAGAACACCAGGGGGGTTAGTAGATAACAGAACACCAGGGGGTGTTAGTAGATAACAGAACACCAGGGGGTGTTAGTAGATAACAGAACACCAGGGGGTGTTAGTAGATAACAGAACACCAGGGGGGTTAGTAGATAACAGAACACCAGGGGGGTTAGTAGATAACAGAACACCAGGGGGGTTAGTAGATAACAGAACACCAGGGGGGGTTAGTAGATAACAGAACACCAGGGGGTGTTAGTAGATAACAGAACACCAGGGGGGTTAGTAGATAACAGAACACCAGGTTCTTTTTGTAGATAACAGAACACCAGGGGGTGTTAGTAGATAACAGAACACCAGGGGGTGTTAGTAGATAACAGAACACCAGGGGAGGTTAGTAGATAACAGAACACCAGGGGAGGTTAGTAGATAACAGAACACCAGGGGGGGGGTTAGTAGATATCTTTAATTTCTAAATATGTTAAGGAAAAACCATATCCTTGAGTCTTCCAGGATGGTATCAGAGAATATTCTACAGCATTACAGTACAAACACAGCTCAACTCCCCTCATCCATCAGACACCTACCTTGTACTCCTCCTCCAGGATAACAGACTGTTTCTGGGGGTTCACCTTGGCCTCCAGGGTTGGATCCAGCTGGAGGAGAGAGAGAGACGAGGAAGAGAGGAATGGTTCGCGTCACACACACACAAGGCAGGTCCTTATTCACACAGACCGACACACCGATCACAGAAATGTGATTTGGTGAACAAACGGTATATTTGATCATGTCTCTGAAACATAAGGCGGTTATAAATCACAGCTCTCAACTCAATCGGGGGAGAGAGAAGAACTCTTAACAATCAAAATGAGAGGCAGCCTCCTCTTCTACCCCCTCCCTCCTCCTCCTCTCCCCCTCCCCTTCCTTCCCTCCTCCTCCCTCCCTTCCCTCCTCTAACTCCTCCCCTCCTCATGCCCTTCTCCTCTTCCCTTCCCCTCCATCTATTATTTCTGTCATGTATAAATGATGACAGAAGCCAGAGGTAGTCTAGTTTCTAGCTGGCAAGTCAGAGACAGAAGAAAGCTGGCAGCGTAGAAGAGATGAGCACTAAGCTGACTCATTCACACCCAGAAGTTACACCCCTCTTCCCCTGTCTCTTCTCTACCAGAGAGTTGGCACAATTACAAATGGCCCCGTTTCCCTGATCAATTATTCAGCTTAATTTGGAGAAATGTCACCAGGTTGAGTAAAACAGCCAGCTTACCAGCCAAGCCAGATGATTTGGGAACAAGGAGAGGAGGTCGCCTTCTGTCTTTCCTTAGCTGTAGTGTATTACAGTCATTTTGAAATGAAGCCAAGCATCATTTAATTTGTGTAGCTCTTTGACACTGAGCACTTAACAAAACATTACACTTAACAAAACATTACCCTAAACCCCCAAAAGGCTGAGTGTAGTGTAACAGACTACGATCGGAGGGAAGGAACCCTGAGAGGAGACCAACTCTAGATGGGAGGGAAGGAACCCTGAGAGGAGACCAACTCTAGATGGGAGGGAAGGAACCCTGAGAGGAGACCAACTCTAGATGGGAGGGAAGGAACCCTGAGAGGAGTCCAACTCTAGATGGGAGGGAAGGAACCCTGAGAGGAGACCAACTCTAGATGAGAGGGAAGGAACGCTGAGAGGAGACCAACTCTAGATGGGAGGGAAGGAACCCTGAGAGGAGTCCAACTCTAGATGGGAGGGAAGGAACCCTGAGAGGAGACCAACTCTAGATGAGAGGGAAGGAACGCTGAGAGGAGACCAACTCTAGATGGGAGGGAAGGAACCCTGAGAGGAGACCAACTCTAGATGGGAGGGAACCCTGAGAGGAGACCAACTCTAGATGGGAGGGAAGGAACCCTGAGAGGAGACCAACTCTAGATGAGAGGGAAGGAACGCTGAGAGGAGACCAACTCTAGATGGGAGGGAAGGAACCCTGAGAGGAGACCAACTCTAGATGGGAGGGAAGGAACCCTGAGAGGAGAACAACTCTAGGGGGAAGGAACCCTGAGAGGAGACCAACTCTAGATGGGAAGGAAGGAACCCTGAGAGGAGACCAACTCTAGATGGGAGGGAAGGAACCCTGAGAGGAGACCAACTCTAGATGGGAGGGAAGGAACCCTGAGAGGAGACCAACTCTAGATGGAAGGGAAGGAACCCTGAGAGGAGACCAACTCTAGATGGAAGGGAAGGAACCCTGAGAGGAGACCAACTCTAGATGGAAGGGAAAGAACCCTGAGAGGAGACCAACTCTAGATGGGAGGGAAGGAACCCTGAGAGGAGACCAACTCTAGATGGGAGGGAAGGAACCCTGAGAGGAGACCAACTCTAGATGGGAGGGAAGGAACCCTGAGAGGAGACCAACTCTAGATGGGAGGGAAGGAACCCTGAGAGGAGACCAACTCTAGATGGGAGGGAAAGAACCCTGAGAGGAGACCAACTCTAGATGGGAGGGAAGGAACCCTGAGAGGAGACCAACTCTAGATGGGAGGGAAGGAACCCTGAGAGGAGACCAACTCTAGATGGGAGGGAAGGAACCCTGAGAGGAGACCAACTCTAGATGGGGGGGGAACCCTGAGAGGAGACCAACTCTAGATGGGGGGGAACCCTGAGAGGAGACCAACTCTAGATGGGGGGGAACCCTGAGAGGAGACCAACTCTAGATGGGGGGGAACCCTGAGAGGAGACCAACTCTAGATGGGGGGGAACCCTGAGAGGAGACCAACTCTAGATGGGAGGGAACCCTGAGAGGAGACCAACTCTAGATGGGAGGGAACCCTGAGAGGAGACCAACTCTAGATGGGAGGGAACCCTGAGAGGAGACCAACTCTAGATGGGAGGGAACCCTGAGAGGAGACCAACTCTAGATGGGAGGGAAGGAACCCTAAGAGGAGACCAACTCTAGATGGGAGGGAAGGAACCCTGAGAGGAGACCAACTCTAGATGGGAGGGAAGGAACCCTGAGAGGAGACCAACTCTAGATGGGAGGGAAGGAACCCTGAGAGGAGACCAACTCTAGATGGGAAGGGAACCCTGAGAGGAGACCAACTCTAGATGGGAAGGAACCCTGAGAGGAGACCAACTCTAGAGGGAAGGAACCCTGAGAGGAGACCAACTCTAGATGGGGGGGAACCCTGAGAGGAGACCAACTCTAGATGGGAGGGAAGGAACCCTGAGAGGAGACCAACTCTAGATGGGAGGGAAGGAACCCTGAGAGGAGACCAACTCTAGATGGGGGGGAACCCTGAGAGGAGACCAACTCTAGATGGGAGGAACCCTGAGAGGAGACCAACTCTAGATGGGAGGGAAGGAACCCTGAGAGGAGACCAACTCTAGATGGGAGGGAAGGAACCCTGAGAGGAGACCAACTCTAGATGGGAGGAACCCTGAGAGGAGACCAACTCTAGATGGGAGGGAAGGAACCCTGAGAGGAGACCAACTCTAGATGGGAGGGGACCCTGAGAGGAGACCAACTCTAGAGGGAAGGAACCCTGAGAGGAGACCAACTCTAGATGGGAGGGAACCCTGAGAGGAGACCAACTCTAGATGGGGGGGAACCCTGAGAGGAGACCAACTCTAGAGGGAAGGAACCCTGAGAGGAGACCAACTCTAGATTGGAGGAACCCTGAGAGGAGACCAACTCTAGATGGGAGGGAAGGAACCCTGAGAGGAGACCAACTCTAGATGGGAGGGAACCCTGAGAGGAGACCAACTCTAGATGAGAGGGAAGGAACCCTGAGAGGAGACCAACTCTAGATGAGAGGGAAGGAACCCTGAGAGGAGACCAACTCTAGATGGGAAGGAACCCTGAGAGGAGACCAACTCTAGATGGGAAGGAACCCTGAGAGGAGACCAACTCTAGATGGGAAGGAAGGAACCCTGAGAGGAGTCCAACTCTAGATGGGAGGGAAGGAACCCTGAGAGGAGACCAACTCTAGATGGGAGGGAACCCTGAGAGGAGACCAACTCTAGATGGGAGGGAAGGAACCCTGAGAGGAGACCAACTCTAGATGAGAGGGAAGGAACGCTGAGAGGAGACCAACTCTAGATGGGAGGGAAGGAACCCTGAGAGGAGACCAACTCTAGATGGGAGGGAAGGAACCCTGAGAGGAGACCAACTCTAGATGGGAGGGAAGGAACCCTGAGAGGAGAACAACTCTAGGGGGAAGGAACCCTGAGAGGAGACCAACTCTAGATGGGAAGGAAGGAACCCTGAGAGGAGACCAACTCTAGATGGGAGGGAAGGAACCCTGAGAGGAGACCAACTCTAGATGGGAGGGAAGGAACCCTGAGAGGAGACCAACTCTAGATGGGAGGGAAGGAACCCTGAGAGGAGACCAACTCTAGATGGGAGGGAAGGAACCCTGAGAGGAGACCAACTCTAGATGGGAGGGAAGGAACCCTGAGAGGAGACCAACTCTAGATGGGAGGGGACCCTGAGAGGAGACCAACTCTAGAGGGAAGGAACCCTGAGAGGAGACCAACTCTAGATGGGAGGGAACCCTGAGAGGAGACCAACTCTAGATGGGGGGGAACCCTGAGAGGAGACCAACTCTAGAGGGAAGGAACCCTGAGAGGAGACCAACTCTAGATTGGAGGAACCCTGAGAGGAGACCAACTCTAGAGGGAAGGAACCCTGAGAGGAGACCAACTCTAGATGGGAGGGAAGGAACCCTGAGAGGAGACCAACTCTAGATGGGAGGGAACCCTGAGAGGAGACCAACTCTAGATGAGAGGGAAGGAACCCTGAGAGGAGACCAACTCTAGATGGGAAGGAACCCTGAGAGGAGACCAACTCTAGAGGGAAGGAACCCTGAGAGGAGTCCAACTCTAGATGGGAGGGAAGGAACCCTGAGAGGAGACCAACTATAGATGGGAGGGAACCCTGAGAGGAGACCAACTCTAGATGGGAAGGAACCCTGAGAGGAGACCAACTCTAGATGGGAAGGAACCCTGAGAGGAGACCAACTCTAGATGGAGGAGGGGAACCCTGAGAGGAGACCAACTCTAGATGGAGGGAACCCTGAGAGGAGACCAACTCTAGATGGGAGGAACCCTGAGAGGAGACCAACTCTAGATGGGAAGGAAGCCTGAGAGGAGACCAACTCTAGATGGGAGGGAACCCTGAGAGGAGACCAACTCTAGATGGGAGGGAACCCTGAGAGGAGACCAACTCTAGATGGGAGGGAACCCTGAGAGGAGACCAACTCTAGAGGGGAGGGAACCCTGAGAGGAGACCAACTCTAGATGGGAGGAACCCTGAGAGGAGACCAACTCTAGATTGGAGGAACCCTGAGAGGAGACCAACTCTAGAGGGAAGGAACCCTGAGAGGAGACCAACTCTAGATGAGAGGGAAGGAACCCTGAGAGGAGACCAACTCTAGATGAGAGGGAAGGAACCCTGAGAGGAGACCAACTCTAGATGGGAAGGAACCCTGAGAGGAGTCCAACTCTAGATGGGAAGGAACCCTGAGAGGAGTCCAACTCTAGATGGGAGGGAAGGAACCCTGAGAGGAGTCCAACTCTAGATGGGAGGGAAGGAACCCTGAGAGGAGACCAACTCTAGATGGGAGGGAACCCTGAGAGGAGACCAACTCTAGATGGGGGGGAACCCTGAGAGGAGACCAACTCTAGATGGGAGGGAAGGAACCCTGAGAGGAGACCAACTCTAAATGGGGGGGAACCCTGAGAGGAGACCAACTCTAGATGGGAGGAACCCTGAGAGGAGACCAACTCTAGATGGGAGGGAAGGAACCCTGAGAGGAGACCAACTCTAGATGGGAGGAACCCTGAGAGGAGACCAACTCTAGATGGGAGGAACCCTGAGAGGAGACCAACTCTAGATGGGAGGGAAGGAACCCTGAGAGGAGACCAACTCTAGATGGGAGGGGACCCTGAGAGGAGACCAACTCTAGATGGGAGGGGACCCTGAGAGGAGACCAACTCTAGATGGGAGGGAACCCTGAGAGGAGACCAACTCTAGATGGGAGGGAACCCTGAGAGGAGACCAACTCTAGATGGGGGGGAACCCTGAGAGGAGACCAACTCTAGATTGGAGGAACCCTGAGAGGAGACCAACTCTAGAGGGAAGGAACCCTGAGAGGAGACCAACTCTAGATGGGAGGGAAGGAACCCTGAGAGGAGACCAACTCTAGATGGGAGGGAACCCTGAGAGGAGACCAACTCTAGATGAGAGGGAAGGAACCCTGAGAGGAGACCAACTCTAGATGGGAAGGAACCCTGAGAGGAAACCAACTCTAGATGGGAAGGAACCCTGAGAGGAGACCAACTCTAGAGGGAAGGAACCCTGAGAGGAGTCCAACTCTAGATGGGAAGGAAGGAACCCTGAGAGGAGTCCAACTCTAGATGGGAGGGAAGGAACCCTGAGAGGAGACCAACTCTAGAGGGAAGGAACCCTGAGAGGAGTCCAACTCTAGATGGGAAGGAAGGAACCCTGAGAGGAGTCCAACTCTAGATGGGAGGGAAGGAACCCTGAGAGGAGACCAACTCTAGATGAGAGGGAAGGAACGCTGAGAGGAGACCAACTCTAGATGGGAGGGAAGGAACCCTGAGAGGAGACCAACTCTAGATGGGAGGGAAGGAACCCTGAGAGGAGACCAACTCTAGATGGGAGGGAAGGAACCCTGAGAGGAGAACAACTCTAGATGGGAAGGAAGGAACCCTGAGAGGAGACCAACTCTAGATGGGAGGGAAGGAACCCTGAGAGGAGACCAACTCTAGATGGGAGGGAAGGAACCCTGAGAGGAGACCAACTCTAGATGGGAGGGAAGGAACCCTGAGAGGAGACCAACTCTAGATGGGAGGGAAGGAACCCTGAGAGGAGACCAACTCTAGATGGGAGGGAAGGAACCCTGAGAGGAGACCAACTCTAGATGGGAGGGGACCCTGAGAGGAGACCAACTCTAGAGGGAAGGAACCCTGAGAGGAGACCAACTCTAGATGGGAGGGAACCCTGAGAGGAGACCAACTCTAGATGGGGGGGAACCCTGAGAGGAGACCAACTCTAGATTGGAGGAACCCTGAGAGGAGACCAACTCTAGATGGGAGGGAAGGAACCCTGAGAGGAGACCAACTCTAGATGGGAGGGAACCCTGAGAGGAGACCAACTCTAGATGGGAGGGAAGGAACCCTGAGAGGAGACCAACTCTAGATGGGAGGGAACCCTGAGAGGAGACCAACTCTAGATGGGAAGGAACCCTGAGAGGAGACCAACTCTAGATGGGAAGGAACCCTGAGAGGAGACCAACTCTAGATGGGAAGGAACCCTGAGAGGAGACCAACTCTAGAGGGAAGGAACCCTGAGAGGAGTCCAACTCTAGATGGGAGGGAAGGAACCCTGAGAGGAGTCCAACTCTAGATGGGAGGGAAGGAACCCTGAGAGGAGACCAACTCTAGATGGGAGGGAACCCTGAGAGGAGACCAACTCTAGATGGGAGGGAAGGAACCCTGAGAGGAGACCAACTCTAGATGAGAGGGAAGGAACGCTGAGAGGAGACCAACTCTAGATGGGAGGGAAGGAACCCTGAGAGGAGACCAACTCTAGATGGGAGGGAAGGAACCCTGAGAGGAGACCAACTCTAGATGGGAGGGAAGGAACCCTGAGAGGAGAACAACTCTAGGGGGAAGGAACCCTGAGAGGAGACCAACTCTAGATGGGAAGGAAGGAACCCTGAGAGGAGACCAACTCTAGATGGGAGGGAAGGAACCCTGAGAGGAGACCAACTCTAGATGGGAGGGAAGGAACCCTGAGAGGAGACCAACTCTAGATGGGAGGGAAGGAACCCTGAGAGGAGACCAACTCTAGATGGGAGGGAAGGAACCCTGAGAGGAGACCAACTCTAGGGGGAAGGAACCCTGAGAGGAGACCAACTCTAGGGGGAAGGAACCCTGAGAGGAGACCAACTCTAGATGGAGGGGAAGGAACCCTGAGAGGAGACCAACTCTAGATGGAGGGGAAGGAACCCTGAGAGGAGACCAACTCTAGATGGAAGGGAAGGAACCCTGAGAGGAGACCAACTCTAGATGGGAGGGAAGGAACCCTGAGAGGAGACCAACTCTAGATGGGAGGGAAGGAACCCTGAGAGGAGACCAACTCTAGATGGGAGGGAAGGAACCCTGAGAGGAGACCAACTCTAGATGGGAGGGAAGGAACCCTGAGAGGAGACCAACTCTAGATGGGAGGGAAGGAACCCTGAGAGGAGACCAACTCTAGATGGGGGGGAACCCTGAGAGGAGACCAACTCTAGATGGGGGGGAACCCTGAGAGGAGACCAACTCTAGATGGGAAGGAACCCTGAGAGGAGACCAACTCTAGATGGGAGGGAAGGAACCCTGAGAGGAGACCAACTCTAGATGGGAGGGAAGGAACCCTAAGAGGAGACCAACTCTAGATGGGAGGGAAGGAACCCTGAGAGGAGACCAACTCTAGATGGGAGGGAAGGAACCCTAAGAGGAGACCAACTCTAGATGGGAGGGAAGGAACCCTGAGAGGAGACCAACTCTAGATGGGAGGGAAGGAACCCTGAGAGGAGACCAACTCTAGATGGGAGGGAAGGAACCCTGAGAGGAGACCAACTCTAGATGGGAGGGAAGGAACCCTGAGAGGAGACCAACTCTAGATGGGAAGGAAGGAACCCTGAGAGGAGACCAACTCTAGATGGGAGGGAAGGAACCCTGAGAGGAGACCAACTCTAGACGGGGGGGAACCCTGAGAGGAGACCAACTCTAGATGGGAGGAACCCTGAGAGGAGACCAACTCTAGAGGGAAGGAACCCTGAGAGGAGACCAACTCTAGATGGGAGGGAAGGAACCCTGAGAGGAGACCAACTCTAGATGGGAGGGAACCCTGAGAGGAGACCAACTCTAGATGAGAGGGAAGGAACCCTGAGAGGAGACCAACTCTAGATGGGAAGGAACCCTGAGAGGAGACCAACTATAGATGGGAGGGAACCCTGAGAGGAGACCAACTCTAGATGGGAAGGAACCCTGAGAGGAGACCAACTCTAGATGGGAAGGAACCCTGAGAGGAGACCAACTCTAGATGGAGGAGGGGAACCCTGAGAGGAGACCAACTCTAGATGGAAGGAACCCTGAGAGGAGACCAACTCTAGATGGGAGGAACCCTGAGAGGAGACCAACTCTAGATGGAAAGGAAGCCTGAGAGGAGACCAACTCTAGATGGGAGGGAACCCTGAGAGGAGACCAACTCTAGATGGGAGGGAACCCTGAGAGGAGACCAACTCTAGAGGGAAGGAACCCTGAGAGGAGACCAACTCTAGATGGGAGGAACCCTGAGAGGAGACCAACTCTAGATGGCAGGGAACCCTGAGAGGAGACCAACTCTAGATGGGAGGGAAGGAACCCTGAGAGGAGACCAACTCTAGATGGGAGGGAAGGAACCCTGAGAGGAGACCAACTCTAGATGGGGGGGAACCCAGAGAGGAGACCAACTCTAGATGGGAGGGAAGGAACCCTGAGAGGAGACCAACTCTAGATGGGAGGAACCCTGAGAGGAGACCAACTCTAGATGGGAGGGAAGGAACCCTGAGAGGAGACCAACTCTAGATGGGAGGGGACCCTGAGAGGAGACCAACTCTAGAGGGAAGGAACCCTGAGAGGAGACCAACTCTAGATGGGAGGGAAGGAACCCTGAGAGGAGACCAACTCTAGATGAGAGGGAAGGAACCCTGAGAGGAGACCAACTCTAGATGGGAAGGAACCCTGAGAGGAGACCAACTCTAGATAGGAAGGAACCCTGAGAGGAGACCAACTCTAGAGGGAAGGAACCCTGAGAGGAGACCAACTATAGATGGGAGGGAACCCTGAGAGGAGACCAACTCTAGATGGGAGGGAACCCTGAGAGGAGACCAACTCTAGATGGGAGGGAACCCTGAGAGGAGACCAACTCTAGATGGGAAGGAACCCTGAGAGGAGACCAACTCTAGATGGAGGAGGGGAACCCTGAGAGGAGACCAACTCTAGATGGAAGGAACCCTGAGAGGAGACCAACTCTAGATGGGAGGAACCCTGAGAGGAGACCAACTCTAGATGGGAAGGAACCCTGAGAGGAGACCAACTCTAGATGGGAGGGAACCCTGAGAGGAGACCAACTCTAGATGGGAGGGAACCCTGAGAGGAGACCAACTCTAGATGGGAGGGAACCCTGAGAGGAGACCAATTCTAGATGGGAGGGAACCCTGAGAGGAGACCAACTCTAGATGGGAGGGAACCCTGAGAGGAGACCAACTCTAGATGGGAGGGAACCCTGAGAGGAGACCAACTCTAGATGGGAGGGAACCCTGAGAGGAGACCAACTCTAGATGGGAGGGAACCCTGAGAGGAGACCAACTCTAGATGGGAGGAACCCTGAGAGGAGACCAACTCTAGATGGGAGGAACCCTGAGAGGAGACCAACTCTAGATGGAGGAGGGGAACCCTGAGAGGAGACCAACTCTAGATGGGAGGAACCCTGAGAGGAGACCAACTCTAGATGGGAGGGAACCCTGAGAGGAGACCAACTCTAGATGGGAGGGAACCCTGAGAGGAGACCAACTCTAGATGGAGGAGGGGAACCCTGAGAGGAGACCAACTCTAGAGGGAAGGAACCCTGAGAGGAGACCAACTCTAGATGGGAGGAACCCTGAGAGGAGACCAACTCTAGATGGGAGGGAAGGAACCCTGAGAGGAGACCAACTCTAGATGGGAGGAACCCTGAGAGGAGACCAACTCTAGATGGGAGGAACCCTGAGAGGAGACCAACTCTAGATGGAAGGAACCCTGAGAGGAGACCAACTCTAGATGGGAGGAACCCTGAGAGGAGACCAACTCTAGATGGGAGGAACCCTGAGAGGAGACCAACTCTAGATGGGAGGGAACCCTGAGAGGAGACCAACTCTAGATGGGGGGGAACCCTGAGAGGAGACCAACTCTAGATGGGAAGGGAACCCTGAGAGGAGACCAACTCTAGATGGGAAGGGAACCCTGAGAGGAGACCAACTCTAGATGGGAAGGAACCCTGAGAGGAGACCAACTCTAGATGGGGGGGAACCCTGAGAGGAGACCAACTCTAGATGGGAGGGAAGGAACCCTGAGAGGAGACCAACTCTAGATGGGGGGGAACCCTGAGAGGAGACCAACTCTAGATGGGAGGAACCCTGAGAGGAGACCAACTCTAGATGGGAGGGAAGGAACCCTGAGAGGAGACCAACTCTAGATGGGAGGGAAGGAACCCTGAGAGGAGACCAACTCTAGATGGGAGGAACCCTGAGAGGAGACCAACTCTAGATGGGAGGGAAGGAACCCTGAGAGGAGACCAACTCTAGATGGGAGGGAAGGAACCCTGAGAGGAGACCAACTCTAGATGGGAGGGGACCCTGAGAGGAGACCAACTCTAGAGGGAAGGAACCCTGAGAGGAGACCAACTCTAGATGGGAGGGAACCCTGAGAGGAGACCAACTCTAGATGGGGGGGAACCCTGAGAGGAGACCAACCCTAGAGGGAAGGAACCCTGAGAGGAGACCAACTCTAGATTGGAGGAACCCTGAGAGGAGACCAACTCTAGAGGGAAGGAACCCTGAGAGGAGACCAACTCTAGATGGGAGGGAAGGAACCCTGAGATGAGACCAACTCTAGATGGGAGGGAACCCTGAGAGGAGACCAACTCTAGATGAGAGGGAAGGAACCCTGAGAGGAGACCAACTCTAGATGGGAAGGAACCCTGAGAGGAGACCAACTCTAGATGGGAAGGAACCCTGAGAGGAGTCCAACTCTAGATGGGAGGGAAGGAACCCTGAGAGGAGACCAACTCTAGATGGGAGGGAACCCTGAGAGGAGACCAACTCTAGATGGGAGGGAAGGAACCCTGAGAGGAGACCAACTCTAGATGGGAGGGAAGGAACCCTGAGAGGAGACCAACTCTAGGGGGAAGGAACCCTGAGAGGAGACCAACTCTAGGGGGAAGGAACCCTGAGAGGAGACCAACTCTAGATGGAGGGGAAGGAACCCTGAGAGGAGACCAACTCTAGATGGAGGGGAAGGAACCCTGAGAGGAGACCAACTCTAGATGGAAGGGAAGGAACCCTGAGAGGAGACCAACTCTAGATGGAAGGGAAGGAACCCTGAGAGGAGACCAACTCTAGATGGGAGGGAAGGAACCCTGAGAGGAGACCAACTCTAGATGGGAGGGAAGGAACCCTGAGAGGAGACCAACTCTAGATGGGAGGGAAGGAACCCTGAGAGGAGACCAACTCTAGATGGGAGGGAAGGAACCCTGAGAGGAGACCAACTCTAGATGGGAGGGAAGGAACCCTGAGAGGAGACCAACTCTAGATGGGAGGGAAGGAACCCTGAGAGGAGACCAACTCTAGATGGGGGGAACCCTGAGAGGAGACCAACTCTAGATGGGGGGGAACCCTGAGAGGAGACCAACTCTAGATGGGGGGAACCCTGAGAGGAGACCAACTCTAGATGGGAGGGAAGGAACCCTAAGAGGAGACCAACTCTGAGATGGGAGGGAAGGAACCCTGAGAGGAGACCAACTCTAGATGGGAGGGAAGGAACCCTGAGAGGAGACCAACTCTAGGATGGGAGGGAAGGAACCCTGAGAGGAGACCAACTCTAGATGGGAGGGAAGGAACCCTGAGAGGAGACCAACTCTAGATGGGAGGGAAGGAACCCTGAGAGGAGACCAACTCTAGATGGGAAGGAAGGAACCCTGAGAGGAGACCAACTCTAGATGGGAGGGAAGGAACCCTGAGAGGAGACCAACTCTAGATGGGAGGGAAGGAACCCTGAGAGGAGACCAACTCTAGATGGAGGGAAGGAACCCTGAGAGGAGACCAACTCTAGATGGGAGGGAAGGAACCCTGAGAGGAGACCAACTCTAGATGGGAGGGAAGGAACCCTGAGAGGAGACCAACTCTAGATGGGAGGGAAGGAACCCTGAGAGGAGACCAACTCTAGATGGGAGGGAAGGAACCCTGAGAGGAGACCAACTCTAGATGGGAGGGAAGGAACCCTGAGAGGAGACCAACTCTAGATGGGAGGGAAGGAACCCTGAGAGGAGACCAACTCTAGATGGGAAGGAAGGAACCCTGAGAGGAGACCAACTCTAGATGGGAGGGAAGGAACCCTGAGAGGAGACCAACTCTAGATGGGAGGGAAGGAACACTGAGAGGAGACCAACTCTAGATGGGAGGGAAGGAACCCTGAAGAGGAGACCAACTCTAGATGGGGGGAACCCTGAGATGGAGACCAACTCTAGATGGGAGGAACCCTGAGAGGATGACCAGACTCTAGATGGGAAGGAACCCTGAGAGGAGACCAACTCTAGATGGGAGGGAAGGAACCCTGAGAGGAGACCAACTCTAGATGGGGGGAACCCTGAGAGGAGACCAACTCTAAGATGGGAGGAACCCTGAGAGGAGACCAACTCTAGATGGGAAGGAACCCTGAGAGGAGACCAACTCTAGATGGGAGGGAAGGAACCCTGAGAGGAGACCAACTCTAGTATGGGCAGGAACCCTGAGAGGAGACCAACTCTAGATGGGAGGGAAGGAACCCTGAGAGGAGACCAACTCTAGATGGGAGGGGACCCTGGAGTAGGAGACAAACTCTAAGATGGGAGGGAACCCTGAGAGGAGACCAACTCTAGATGGGGGGGAACCCTGGAGAGGAGACCAACTCTAGATTGGAGGAACCCTGAGAGGAGACGAACTCTAGAGGGAAGGAACCCTGAGAGGAGACCGACTCTAGATGGGAGGGAAGGAACCCTGAGAGGAGACCAACTCTAGATGGGAGGGGACCCTGAGAGGAGACGAACTCTAGATGGGAGGGAACCCTGAGAGGAGACCAACGTCTAGACTGGGGGGAACCCTGAGAGGAGACCAACTCTAGAGGGAAGGAACCCTGAGTAGGAGACCAACTCTAAGATTGGAGGAACCCTCGAGAGGAGACCAACTCTAGAGGGAAGGAACCCTGAGAGGAGACCAATTCTAGATGGGAGGGAAGGAACCCTGAGAGGAGACCAACTCTAGACAGATGAGAGGGAAGGAACCCTGAGAGGAGACCAACTCTAGATGGGAAGGAACCCTGAGAGGAGACCAACTCTAGATGGGAAAAGGAACCCTGAGAGGAGACCAACTCTAGATGGGAAGGAACCCTGAGAGGAGACCAACTATAGATGGGAGGGAACCCTGAGAGGAGACCAACTCTAGATGGGAAGGAACCCTGAGAGGAGACCAACTCTAGATGGAAGGAACCCTGAGAGGAGACCAGACTCTAGATGGGAGGAACCCTGAGAGGAGACCAACTCTAGATGGGAGGAACCCTGAGAGGAGACCAGAGCTCTAGATGGGAAGGAAGCCTGAGGAGGAGACCAACTCTAGATGGGAGGGAACCCTGAGAGGAGACCAACTCTAGATGGGAGGGAACCCTGAGAGGAGACCCAACTCTAGATGGGAGGAACCCTGAGAGGAGACCAACTCTAGATGGCAGGGAACCCTGAGAGGAGACCAACTCTAGATGGGAGGGAAGGAACCCTGAGAGGAGACCAACTCTAGATGGGAGGGAAGGAACCCTGAGAGGAGACCAACTCTAGATGGGGGGGAACCCTGAGAGGAGACCAACTCTAGATGGGAGGGAAGGAACCCTGAGAAGAGACCAACTAGACGGGAGGAACCCTGAGAGGAGACCAACTCTAGATGGGAGGGAAGGAACCCTGAGAGGAGACCAACTCTAGATGGGAGGGGACCCTGAGAGGAGACCAACTCTAGAGGGAAGGAACCCTGAGAGGAGACCAACTCTAGATGGGGGGGAACCCTGAGAGGAGACCAACTCTAGATGGGGGGAACCCTGAGAGGAGACCAACTCTAGATGGGAGGGAAGGAACCCTGAGAGGAGACCAACTCTAGATGGAGGGGACCGAGAGGAGACCAACTCTAGAGGGAAGGAACCCTGAGAGGAGACCAACTCTAGATGGGGGGGAACCCTGAGAGGAGACCAACTCTAGATGGGGGGAACCCTGAGAGGAGACCAACTCTAGATGGGAAGGAACCCTGAGAGGAGACCAACTCTAGATGGGAGGGAAGGAACGCTGAGAGGAGACCAACTCTAGATGGGAGGGAAGGAACCCTGAGAGGAGACCAACTCTAGATGGGAGGGAAGGAACCCTGAGAGGAGACCAACTCTAGATGAGAGGGAAGGAACGCTGAGAGGAGAACAACTCTAGATGGGAGGGAAGGAACGCTGAGAGGAGAACAACTCTAGATGAGAGGGAAGGAACGCTGAGAGGAGACCAACTCTAGATGGGAGGGAAGGAACCCTGAGAGGAGACCAACTCTAGATGGGAGGGAAGGAACCCTGAGAGGAGACCAACTCTAGATGGGAGGGAAGGAACCCTGAGAGGGGACCAACTCTAGATGAGAGGGAAGGAACCCTGAGAGGAGACCAACTCTAGATGGGAAGGAACCCTGAGAGGAGACCAACTCTAGATGGGAAGGAACCCTGAGAGGAGACCAACTCTAGATGGGGGGAACCCTGAGGAGACCAACTCTAGATGGGAGGAACCCTGAGAGGAGACCAACTCTAGATGGAAAGGAACCCTGAGAGGAGACCAACTCTAGATGGGAGGGAAGGAACCCTGAGAGGAGACCAACTCTAGATGGGAAGGAACCCTGAGAGGAGACCAACTCTAGATGGGAGGGAAGGAACCCTGAGAGGAGACCAACTCTAGATGGGAGGGAAGGAACCCTAAGAGGAGACCAACTCTAGATGGGAGGGAAGGAACCCTGAGAGGAGACCAACTCTAGATGGGAGGGAAGGAACCCTGAGAGGAGAACAACTCTAGGGGGAAGGAACCCTGAGAGGAGACCAACTCTAGATGGGAAGGAAGGAACCCTGAGAGGAGACCAACTCTAGATGGGAGGGAAGGAACCCTGAGAGGAGACCAACTCTAGATGGGAGGGAAGGAACCCTGAGAGGAGACCAACTCTAGATGGGAGGGAAGGAACCCTGAGAGGAGACCAACTCTAGATGGGAGGGAAGGAACCCTGAGAGAGGAGTCCAACTCTAGAGATGGGAGGGAAGGAACCCTGAGAGGAGACCAACTCTAGATGGGAGGGAACCCTGAGAGGAGACCAACTCTAGATGAGAGGGAAGGAACGCTGAGAGGAGAACAACTCTAGATGGGAGGGAAGGAACGCTGAGAGGAGAACAACTCTAGATGGGAGGGAATAACTCTGAGAGGAGACTAACTCTGAGATGGGAGGGGACCCTAGAGAGGAGACCAACTCTAGAGGGAAGGAACCCTGAAGAGGAGACCAACTCTAGATGGGGGTGAAACCTGAGAGGAGACCAACTCTAGATGGGGGGAACCCTGAGAGGAGACCAACTCTAGATGGGAAGGAACCCTGAGAGGAGACCAACTCTAGATGGGGGGGAACCCTGAGAGGAGACCAACTCTAGATGGGGGGAACCCTGAGAGGAGACCAACTCTAGATGGGAAGGAACCCTGAGAGGAGACCAACTCTAGATGGGGGGGAACCCTGAGAGGAGACCAACTCTAGATGGGGGGAACCCTGAGAGGAGACCAACTCTAGATGGGAAGGAACCCTGAGAGGAGACCAACTCTAGATGGGAGGGAAGGAACCCTGAGAGGAGACCAACTCTAGATGGGAGGGGACCCTGAGAGGAGACCAACTCTAGAGGGAAGGAACCCTGAGAGGAGACCAACTCTAGATGGGGGGGAACCCTGAGAGGAGACCAACTCTAGATGGGGGGAACCCTGAGAGGAGACCAACTCTAGATGGGAAGGAACCCTGAGAGGAGACCAACTCTAGATGGGAGGGAACCCTGAGAGGAGACCAACTCTAGAGGGAAGGAACCCTGAGAGGAGACCAACTCTAGATGGGAGGGAAGGAACCCTGAGAGGAGACCAACTCTAGATGGGAGGGAAGGAACCCTGAGAGGAGACCAACTCTAGATGGGAGGGAAGGAACCCTGAGAGGGGACCAACTCTAGATGAGAGGGAAGGAACCCTGAGAGGAGACCAACTCTAGATGGGAAGGAACCCTGAGAGGAGACCAACTCTAGATGGGAAGGAACCCTGAGAGGAGACCAACTCTAGATGGGAGGGAAGGAACCCTGAGAGGAGACCAACTATAGATGGGAGGGAACCCTGAGAGGAGACCAACTCTAGATGGGAGGGAACCCTGAGAGGAGACCAACTCTAGATGGGAAGGAACCCTGAGAGGAGACCAACTCTAGATGGAGGAGGGGAACCCTGAGAGGAGACCAACTCTAGATGGAGGAGGGGAACCCTGAGAGGAGACCAACTCTAGATGGAAGGAACCCTGAGAGGAGACCAACTCTAGATGGGAGGAACCCTGAAAGGAGACCAACTCTAGATGGGAGGAACCCTGAAAGGAGACCAACTCTAGATGGGAAGGAACCCTGAGAGGAGACCAACTCTAGATGGGAGGGAACCCTGAGAGGAGACCAACTCTAGATGGGAGGGAACCCTGAGAGGAGACCAACTCTAGATGAGAGGGAAGGAACCCTGAGAGGAGACCAACTCTAGATGGGAAGGAACCCTGAGAGGAGACCAACTCTAGATGGGAGGAACCCTGAGAGGAGACCAACTCTAGATGGGAGGAACCCTGAGAGGAGACCAACTCTAGATGGGAGGGAAGGAACCCTGAGAGGAGACCAACTCTAGATGGGAGGAACCCTGAGAGGAGACCAACTCTAGATGGAGGAGGGGAACCCTGAGAGGAGACCAACTCTAGATGGAGGAGGGGAACCCTGAGAGGAGACCAACTCTAGATGGAGGAGGGGAACCCTGAGAGGAGACCAACTCTAGATGGAGGAGGGGAACCCTGAGAGGAGACCAACTCTAGATGGGAGGAACCCTGAGAGGAGACCAACTCTAGATGGGAGGAACCCTGAGAGGAGACCAACTCTAGATGGGAGGGAAGGAACCCTGAGAGGAGACCAACTCTAGATGGGAGGAACCCTGAGAGGAGACCAACTCTAGATGGGAGGAACCCTGAGAGGAGACCAACTCTAGATGGAAGGAACCCTGAGAGGAGACCAACTCTAGATGGGAGGAACCCTGAGAGGAGACCAACTCTAGATGGGAAGGAACCCTGAGAGGAGACCAACTCTAGATGGGAGGGAACCCTGAGAGGAGACCAACTCTAGATGGAGGTGGGGAACCCTGAGAGGAGACCAACTCTAGATGGAGGAGGGGAACCCTGAGAGGAGACCAACTCTAGATGGGAGGAACCCTGAGAGGAGACCAACTCTAGATGGGAGGGAACCCTGAGAGGAGACCAACTCTAGATGGGAGGGAACCCTGAGAGGAGACCAACTCTAGATGGAGGAGGGGAACCCTGAGAGGAGACCAACTCTAGAGGGAAGGAACCCTGAGAGGAGACCAACTCTAGATGGGAGGAACCCTGAGAGGAGACCAACTCTAGATGGGAGGGAAGGAACCCTGAGAGGAGACCAACTCTAGATGGGAGGAACCCTGAGAGGAGACCAACTCTAGATGGAAGGAACCCTGAGAGGAGACCAACTCTAGATGGAGGAGGGGAACCCTGAGAGGAGACCAACTCTAGATGGGAGGAACCCTGAGAGGAGACCAACTCTAGATGGGAGGGAACCCTGAGAGGAGACCAACTCTAGATGGGAGGGAACCCTGAGAGGAGACCAACTCTAGATGGAGGAGGGGAACCCTGAGAGGAGACCAACTCTAGAGGGGAGGAACCCTGAGAGGAGACCAACTCTAGATGGGAGGAACCCTGAGAGGAGACCAACTCTAGATGGGAGGAACCCTGAGAGGAGACCAACTCTAGATGGGAGGAACCCTGAGAGGAGACCAACTCTAGATGGGAGGGAACCCTGAGAGGAGACCAACTCTAGATGGGAGGGAACCCTGAGAGGAGACCAACTCTAGATGGGAGGGAACCCTGAGAGGAGACCAACTCTAGATGGGGGGGAACCCTGAGAGGAGACCAACTCTAGATGGGGGGGAACCCTGAGAGGAGACCAACTCTAGATGGGGGAGGAACCCTGAGAGGAGACCAACTCTAGATGGGGGGGGAACCCTGAGAGGAGACCAACTCTAGATGGGGGGGAACCCTGAGAGGAGACCAACTCTAGATGGGAGGGAACCCTGAGAGGAGACCAACTCTAGATGGGGGGGAACCCTGAGAGGAGACCAACTCTAGATGGGGGGGAACCCTGAGAGGAGACCAACTCTAGATGGGAAGGAACCCTGAGAGGAGACCAATTCTAGAGGGGGGGGAACCCTGAGAGGAGACCATGACCTGAGTCCCAAAGGGCATCGTATTCCCTATACAGGTAGTGCACTACAAAGTACAGTTGTGGCCAAAAGTTTTGAGAATGACACAAATATTAATTTTCACAAAGTCTGCTGCCTCAGTTTGTATGATGGCAATTTGCATATACTCCGGAATGTTATCAGTGATCAGATGAATTGCAATTTACCCCCGCTGAGGACTGGGGTAAAGTCATTTTCTCTGATGAATCCCCTTTCCGATTGTTTGGGGCATCCGGAAAAAAGCTTGTCCGGAGAAGACAAGGTGAGCGCTACCATCAGTCCTGTGTCATGCCAACAGTAAAGCATCCTGAGACCATTCATGTGTGGGGTTACTTCTCAGCCAAGGGAGTGGGCTCACTCACAATTTTTGCCTAAGAACACAGCCATGAATAAAGATTGGTACCAACACATCCTCCGAGAGCAACTTCTCCCAACGAGAAGAGAAGAGGAAGAGGAAGAGAAGGGGACGAGAAGGGGACGAGAAGGGGACGAGAAGGGGACGAGAAGGGGAAGAGGAAGAGAAGGGGACGAGAAGGGGAAGAGAAGGGGAAGAGAAGGGGACGAGAAGGGAACGAGGAGGTCCCTAATTAGTAAGGAACTCCCCTCACCTGGTTTTCTAGGTCTTAATTGAAAGGGAATAAGAAGAATAAACCTGTAGACCCTAGTCCCTCCACGGAATGAGTTGGACCCCCCTGACATAGGGACCCATTTGGGACACGACCCGTGTTGGTCTGGAGGGGCTTCAATGGAATGAGTCATTGAGGAAGAACTCCATCTGGGTCATAGAGACAGTCAGCGGCTGTAAGACTTAACTAGGTCGCTATCTGGGAGGGAAGATGGAGTGGTGCTAACATGGGTGTGCGTGTGTGTGTGTGTGTGTGTGTGTGCACTGCACTCTGACCCACGGCTATTTAGCCAGGCCTAGGCATACATAAGATTATTTCTCTCACACACACACACGCAGATGCCACACACACACACACACGCGCACACACACGCAGATGCCACACACACGCGCAGATGCCACACACACACAAAACTTAAAAACATACATAATCACAGAAGCAGCAGAGGGAGGCTGTCACTGCTGAGGCCCAGGGTTAAGAGGGAGGCTGTCACTGCTGAGGCCCAGGGTTAAGAGGGAGGCTGTCACTGCTGAGGCCCAGGGTTAAGAGGGAGGCTGTCACTGCTGAGGCCCAGGGTTAAGAGGGAGGCTGTCACTGCTGAGGCCCAGGGTTAAGAGGGAGGCTGTCACTGCTGAGGCCCAGGGTTAAGAGGGAGGCTGTCACTGCTGAGGCCCAGGGTTAAGAGGGAGGCTGTCACTGCTGAGGCCCAGGGTTAAGAGGGAGGCTGTCACTGCTGAGGCCCAGGGTTAAGAGGGAGGCTGTCACTGCTGAGGCCCAGGGTTAAGAGGGAGGCTGTCACTGCTGAGGCCCAGGGTTAAGAGGGAGGCTGTCACTGCTGAGGCCCAGGGTTTAGAGGGAGGCTGTCACTGCTGAGGCCCAGGGTTAAGAGGGAGGCTGTCACTGCTGAGGCCCAGGGTTAAGAGGGAGGCTGTCACTGCTGAGGCCCAGGGTTAAGAGGGAGGCTGTCACTGCTGAGGCCCAGGGTTAAGAGGGAGGCTGTCACTGCTGAGGCCCAGGGTTAAGAGGGAGGCTGTCACTGCTGAGGCCCAGGGTTAAGAGGGAGGCTGTCACTGCTGAGGCCCAGGGTTAAGAGGGAGGCTGTCACTGCTGAGGCCCAAGGTTAAGAGGGAGGCTGTCACTGCTGAGGCCCAGGGTTAATAGGGAGGCTGTCACTGCTGAGGCCCAGGGTTAAGAGGGAAGCTGTCACTGCTGAGGCCCAGGGTTCAGAGGGAGACTGTCACTGCTGAGGCCCAGGGTTAAGGGGGAGGCTGTGCATGGGGAGGGTATATCATAGAACTGGGACGATAAAGTGGGAAAATTATCGACACCGACCATTTTGCTGATGTTGTTCATCGCGATAAGTAGCCTTTACTAGAGAAATGTGAACCGTTATAAACAGCGGTGCACCTTACCGTTATAAACGGCGGTGCACGTTACCGTTATAAAAGGCGGTGCACGTTACCGTTATAAACTGCGGTGCACGTTACCGTTATAAAAGGCGGTGCACGTTACCGTTACAAACTGCGGTGCACGTTACCGTTACAAACGTCGGTGCACGTTACCGTTATAAACTGCGGTGCACGTTACCGTTATAAAAGGCGGTGCACGTTACCGTTATAAACGGCGGTGCACGTTCCCGTTATAAATGTAGTATTCTATTTAATCGTTATCGTATCAATTCAGGTCATTTTTCTCAATGTGGATTGTTGCCCAGGTCTAGTGCATCAGCCCCTGGCCCCCTAAGAGAGCAAGAGCAGACAAGAGAAGAGGAGGAGGAGAAGAAGAAGGGGAAGGGGAAGCGAAGGGGAAGAGGAGGGTAGTGAGTGACTGTGTGTGAGGGGTCAGCTGCCTGGAACAGACAGGCTTGCTTCCCTGGGCATGATGTCCTCCTGTCCTCGCCCAGCTCCAGCCCTAGACTGCATCCCAAATGCCACCCTATTCAAAAATAGTGCACTATATACAGAATAGGGTGTAATTTGGTAACCAGGGAATAGGGGGTCATTTGGTAACCAGGGAATAGGGGGGTCATTTGGTAAATCAGGGAATAGGGTGTCATTTGGTAACCAGGGAATAGGGGGTCATTTGGTAACCAGGGAATAGGGGGATCATTTGGTAACCAGGGAATAGGGGGTCATTTGGTAACCAGGGAATAGGGGGTCATTTGGTAACCAGGGAATAGGGGGGTCATTTGGTAACCAGGGAATAGGGGTTCATTTGGTAACCAAGGAATAGGGGGTCATTTGCGATCACACACACACACCCTCAGATCAGGGTTCAAAACTAGACAGAGATGTCATTTTATCATCATAGCTATTCATTTAAGAGCACTGTTTTTTTTTGTCATCAAAGATCCTAAATTAGTGATAGGTGGTATATAGCATATACAGCTGCATAGAGGTATGATGATTCTGTCACAATAATGTACCGATTTCAGTCCTAGAGGGCAACCCACTGAATACATTGTGCTATTTTGACACCTAAAGGATCGAGCGTACCCGTGTCGTGACTGACTCTCTCATGAGCGGTAATCTGTCTACCGGGTAGGGCTACAGCCGCATTCAGTGACGGGGCCATCAAATCATCAGTCAAATGTTCACGCACACGCATACATTTGAACGAGTAAAATGATATACGTAAAAAAATATATATATTATAAAAAGGTAATTGATACAGCAAGAATATAAGATATTGCTGAGGAATCAAATAACCTTTTAGGACTAGAAGGAGGTTATACTCCTCAGCGCCTCGGGATGTCTCATACTGCCTGTCTGTTCTGTTGGGTCTACACTTCACAGTGTCTAACGGCAGTGTTTCATACATTTCAGAGGACACAGTGTTGATTTCATTACGCTGGGTCAGCTGCTTTACCTTCTTCATGATCTTCTGAGCATCGTAGCGGATCTGTGTGAACTCCCGGAGCCCAAAGGAACCTCCCACTACCAGCAACTTAGAAACAGAATCCATACGTCGTAAGTTGGTTTCATTATGAGGCATTGTCATCAATATACAGTACAGTCATACTATCTCTGACTGCACTAACTATTGAAACAAAAATCGTATGTTGTCAAGGATGAATATGCGTGTATGTGTTTAAATAGAGAATGGATGATTATTAGCGCTTCTAGTTAACTATCTATTGAAGATGATGTCTCAGGTCACTTGCACTTTCATTGTTTGGAGAGTGGCTTGTATTTTGTCAGTCGCTTCAGCAAGTAACGGCACGAAACCACTTAACTAGCTAGCTAGCTGATCTGATTTTATAATGACTGTTCTTCGTGTTTGTAGCCTACATGTTGATACTACTGCTCAAGCTGCTATCTAGGATGTAGCCAACTGTAGCTAGCTGATAAACTAATAGCCACTGATAGCTAAGCTAGCTACCCTCTCTCTAGCGAGCAAAGGTCTTGTCACGAAACTGAAAAAGACGGTATCAAACCTATGACTCACCAACATGGGAACGCCATATTTAAGGGTTTTGTTCCTCTGTAATGCTTTGAAGGTCAACATAATTATTCGACCCAGATAACTCTACAACCCCATGTTACTTGTTGTTCACTGCGGAAGGTGAATTCTGTCGGACGCACTTACGAGTAGTCCTACTCACTATAATTCCCGGATGTTTCATAAACTCCCATTTTTAGTTCCGCATGTGGAGTGACAACAGAGGTTGAAACACTGAAGTAGTGTTATTTGTATGATTTTGTCTGATGAATTATTGTTAATATGTATGAGAAATGTTGGCATATTACTTTCGTCACGTTATATTTAGAAAAAAAAAGCCCCCACATTAGCTACGTGTTTCTGTAAAGAACATTGATCTAAATAACGTGCCAAACGCACTTATTTAATTTCTTCCATTGTCCATATTACTGTAATTTGATTACAGAATCCAACATAAATATGTAAGTGAATCAAGGAAATGAATAAGCTCTTCCCCCAGTCTCTTCTTCTTTATCAGCCTCTGAATCCATTCTTCCATCTTCCTTCCACCTTCCTATGGCAGACGACCAGAGCCAGTGGCCCAAAGAAAACGCTGTATAGGAACAGGATTCTTCTCAAACACAAGGTAATATAACTACTTCTTGCTAGAAGGGTGCACTGAACTTGGGTATAAAACCTCCCAGGGCTCAAATGTCAGAATATGATATTGCATATTTCTCTTGTATCCACAGCATTGCCCTATAGCCAATCTACATCCAGTCTATCACCCCAGCTACAATTAATCTTTATTATAAACTGGGTGGTTCCAGCCCTGAATGCTGATTGGCTGACAGACGTGGTATATGAGACCGTATACCACGGCTATGACAAAACATGTATTTTTACCGCTCTAATTACTTCAGTAACCAGTTTATAATAGCAATAAGGCACCTCAGGGGGTTTGTGGTATATGGCCAATTTACCACGGCTAAGGGCTGTATCCAGGCACTCCGTGTTGCGTCGTGCTTAAAGAACAGCCCTTAGCCGTGGTATATTAGCTATATACCACACCCCTTCGTGCCAAATTGAACCATATTACACCTGAACCTAAAGCTACTTTCCAGCTTGATATTGTCTTATGTTCTGCAGCATCGCTTCACAATGTTCTGCAGCATCGCTTCACAATGTTCTGCAGCATCGCTTCACAATGTTCTGCAGCATCGCTTCACAATGTTCTGCAGCATCGCTTCACAATGTTCTGCAGCATCGCTTCATAATGTTCTGCAGCATCGCTTCACAATGTTCTGCAGCATCGCTTCACAATGTTCTGCAGCATCGCTTCACAATGTTCTGCAGCATCGCTTCACAATGTTCTGCAGCATCGCTTCATAATGTTCTGCAGCATCGCTTCATAATGTTCTGCAGCATCGCTTCATAATGTTCTGCAGCATCGCTTCACAATGTTCTGCAGCATCGCTTCACAATGTTCTGCAGCATCGCGTCACAATGTTCTGCAGCATCGCGTCACAATGTTCTGTAGCATCGCGTCACAATGTTCTGCAGCATCGCGTCACAATGTTCTGCAGCATCGCTTCACAATGTTCTGGAGCATCGCTTCACAATGTCGTACTTTTGCTGGAGATGATTCATTTTGAATATCACATATAGCTTCATCACAGACACAATAAACGTCAGTGGTTATTAATGTCACTGTGTACTTTAGCAAAGTAGGAAGGAGAGTAAATTAAGGACCAAGTATAGCAATTTATCTTTATTTCAATTGTTTCTTTCTTTTACCTGGTGAAGAAAAATACCTTTTTTTTGTTCTGTATAATAAAATATGTTAGCTTTATTCCTTTTATGAAGATAAAACAATAACAACAAGAAAAATAAAAACACATTTCTCTCCCTTTTTGTAAACCTGGAGAGGGTTTCTGCATGGGAAGCAAGTCCAACTGAGACAAAGTGTGAGGGAGGGAAGGGGCTTGGCTCCGTCCTGGGGTGAAGTTTCCCTTGGGTACAGATCTAGGATCAGCTTTCACTCCCTCAAAACCTAACTTTAACTATTAGTAGGGAAAGTGCTAAACTGACCCCAGATCAGCATCTAGGGGCAACTTCACCCTACACCAGTAAAGGGGTTGGCGGAGGGAGGAATGAGGACGGGGTGGAGAAGGAAGGGGGGGGGGCAGACAAGATGATTATGACATATAAGATGAGGCCAGGAACATAGAAAAAACATGTTAGCATTGTAGAGCAGGGCTAGCCTGATGCCAGATTTGTCTGTGCTGTTTTGAGTGTTGTAGAGCAGGGCTAGCCTGATGCCAGATTTGTCTGTGCTGTTTTGAGTGTTGTAGAGCAGGGCTAGCCTGATGCCAGATTTGTCTGTGCTGTTTTGAGTGTTGTAGAGCAGGGCTAGCCTGATGCCAGATCTGTCTGTGCTGTTTTGAGCGTTGTAGAGCAGGGCTAGCCTGATGCCAGACCTGTCTTTTGCTAAACTGGCGTGACAACGATGAGTGAGAAGGAGTTGGCAAGACAACACAAACAGATCTGGGACCTATGCTAGAGCAGAGCTGCGGTGTCGGGGCAGTAGGAGGGTCTTGCGGGCCGGTGGTAAGAGCAGGTAGGCTGGTGAGTGACCTGACATATTAAGGGTCAAAGGTCACTCAGAGGTCACTCTCTCCGTAGAGTGCGGTGGAGAAGGACATGTAGTCGAGGGCGCCGGGTATCGCGTCGGGGCCGGCGTAGGGAGCCATGCGGACGATACAGTACTCTGCCTGGTCAGGAGGCAACTCACGGCGAAGCTCATCGGCCAGGATGTAGTTCTGGTGTAGGGGGAAACAAGGTAAGAATGGTTCAGGGGGTTCTCAAACCTTTGGGCTCGTTTGGCCAAAATATAATCTGAGTGGTTGGCCGTGGGCCAAACAAATAGACGTTTATGTATTTATAAATAAAATGGTAAACAATATCTTTTTAGTAAACAATCATAAAATCATACAAAATGTAGCCATATAACTTGACACCGAACAACACATTCTAATTAGCAGTATTAAAAGATGTATAAAGAAAACCTGTTGTGGCATAGAAACTGCAACCAAGTTTCTATGTTCGTAAGGCTAATAACTAGAATATGTTTCAAATGACTTGAAAATATGGGAAAGGTGTAACAATTTTGTATTTGCAGCAGTAAGTCACTGAAATGCATCAGAAAGGTATCAGAATGTTCAGGAACATTTCAGGGAAGCTCATCAGGCAAAAAACACCTCTAGGCTTTTGGGGGCCCTAAGCAAGATTTGGCAGTGGGCCAAAGTAAGTAACTACTTAAATGTGCAATAAGCAAAAAAATTGCTCCGCCATTTCCTGGTTGCTAAAATTCTAATAATTTGCCTAATTTTAGTTTATGTGACAAATCAAGCACTCAGAATGTAGAGAATCATTGTACCATCTTAAGCCACTGTGTAATATATTTTCCATAAAGCAGAAATATTTTCAGCTGTTTGAAGCTGGTGGACAAAACCAAAAGTAAAAGAAGCAAAAATTAAACTTAAGAACGGGAAGTATAGAAATAGCGAACATAGAACAGATCTACCGCTTCTTAGACTGGCTTTCAATGAGAATGACAGATCTATAACTCACATAGAACAGATCTACCGCTTCTTAGACTGGCTTTCAATGAGGATGACAGATCTATAACTCACATAGAACAGATCTACCGCTTCTTAGACTGGCTTTCAATGAGAATGACAGATCTATAACTCACATAGAACAGATCTACCGCTTCTTAGACTGGCTTTCAATGAGGATGACAGATCTATAACTCACATAGAACAGATCTACCGCTTCTTAGACTGGCTTTCAATGAGAATGACAGATCTATAACTCACATAGAACAGATCTACCGCTTCTTAGACTGGCTTTCAATGAGGATGACAGATCTATAACTCACATAGAACAGATCTACCGCTTCTTAGACTGGCTTTCAATGAGAATGACAGATCTATAACTCACATAGAACAGATCTACCGCTTCTTAGACTGGCTTTCAATGAGGATGACAGATCTATAACTCACATAGAACAGATCTACCGCTTCTTAGACTTACCTTCAACGAGCTTTATGAATACATTTGATTGATTGACCGACTGACTGATACTGACTGACTATTATTCCAATCTCAGTGTGGAAATATATATAAAATGGAGGAAAATCTGTTTTTTGACTGCACTGGGCCTCTAAAAACTGCAAACATGTGTCTCTACCTTATGGCAAAATGTGTAGAATTTGCTTTCAAACTGCAACATTTTCTCTTTGCCCCATGGCAAAATGTGTAGATTTGCAGAAAATGTACTCTAAAACTCTCCGCCGTCAAGATTTCGATTTTGGCCCCCAAAAGGCTAGGGCCGGCTCTGACTGTATGTGTATGTGTATGTGTGTGTGTGTGTGTGTGTGTGTGTGTGTGTGTGTGTGTGTGTGTGTGTGTGTGTGTGTGTGTGTGTGTGTGTGTGTGTGTGTGGGTACACAGACCCACAAGCCACTGCGGCCCCTCACGATGAGTTCAGATTTTTTGTGTGGCTCCCACCCCTATCGAAGTTGCCCATCCCTGGTCCAGTTGGAGTACCTTGTCCCCAGCCAGGACCTTGAAGGAGGCCATGACCTGGTCAGCGGTGTCTGTGTCGGCCGTCTCCCGGGACATGAAGTCAATAAAGGCCTGGAACGTGACCACACCCACCCGGTTGGGATCCACGATGCTCATGATGCGAGAGAACTCTGCTTCACCCTATTGGACAGGAGCCACGGACACTGTTACCACGGGGACCATTGTGTAGGCCCATTGGGCTCTGGTCATAAGTTGTGCACTATGTAGGGAATAGGGTTCCATAGGGCTCTGGTCTAAAGTAGTGCACTATGTAGGGCCATTTGAGCCGTAGCCTGGTTTCCAGATCTGTTTGTGTTGTCTTGCCCACTATGGTCATGTTATGACAGCACAAACAGATGTGACAGGGACCAGGCTATAGAGACAGTACACAAACTAGAGTGTGATCATGATTGGTGGACCATTTGTTTTCCAATTCAATGCAGACTGATCTTGAAGAGACAAGTGAACAGTCGTTAACTTTCCACAAATGACTACAAGGCAGACTTAAACACATTTTTGATACGTTTATAAGTAACCATAGGAGGATACTTGACTGAGGGAGGGATTGGAGCGGATGTTTCGCCTTTACCATGTTGTAACCGAGGGAGATAAGGCAGGTTTTGAAGTCTTCAGCTTCCATCATCCCTGTTTTCTTCTACAGGTATCAGAGAGGGACAAACAGTACGGAGGACGAACGAACGAGGAAGAAGATTGAAAAGTGGTAGAGGAGGAGGTATTGAGGGGGAAATAGAGTAGGAGAGGGATGTCACACGACATTACGAAAGGAAAATTGGAGAAAGGATAGTAAGAGGGGGTAGAGGGGAGTAGAGGGGGTAGAAGAAGAATCAGAAGAATAAAGGTAAGGGGGTAGAGGGGAGTAGAGGGGGTTAGAAGGTAGAGGGGAGTAGAGGGGGTTAGAAGGAGAGTATAGGGGGTTAGAGGGAGGTAGAGGGGGTTAGGAGGTAGAAGGAAGTAGGGGGGAGTAGAGGGGGTTAGAAGGAGGTAAAGGGGAGTATAGGGGGTTAGAGGAGAGTAGAACAAGGTAGAGGGGGTTAGAAGGAGAGTAGAGGGGAGTAGAGGGGTTTAGAGAAGAGTAGAGGGAGGTAGAGGGGAGTAAAGGGGGTTAGAAGGAGGTAGAGGAGAGTAGAGGGGAGTAAAGGGGGTTAGAAGGAGGTAGAAGGGAGTAGAGGAGAGTAGAGGGGGTTAGAAGGAGGTAGAGGGAGGTAGAGGAGAGTAGAGGGGGTTAGAAGAGAACACAACAAACCAACATGGTTAACCTCAGTACCTGTGCATCGTTGGCTATATCGAAGCCCAGGCTGATCAGGCAGGCCTTGAACTCCTCAGCCCCCAGAGTGCCTGAGTGGTCCTGGGGTGTCAGGTGCGGTGGGGGTGCCAACCAGGTGTGCCAGGTACCAAAGGCCAGGTGAGTGTGGGCCAGGTGCATGTGAAGTGGGGGTGGGCAGGAGGAGCAGGGTGGATAGGAGAGGGTGGGGGTGGGTAGGACAGGGTGGGTGTGCGTCATGCAGAGGGGGTGGGGGTAGGGGTGGATGGTTGATAAGGGGTTGGGGGGGATGGTTGATAAGGGGTTGGGGGTAGGGGGGGTGGTTGATAAGGGGTTGGGGGGGACGGTTGATAAGGGGTTGGGGGTAGGGTAGGTGGTGGATAAGGGGTTGGGGGATGGTTGATAAGGGGTTGGGGGGGGTGGTTGATAAGGGGTTGGGGATAGAGGGGGGATTGGTTGATAAGGGGTTGGGGATAATCGGTTGATAAGGGGTAGGGGGGGTGGATGATAAGGGGTTGGGGGTAGGGGGGGATGGTTGATAAGGGGTTGGGGGGATGGTTGATAAGGGGTTGGGGGGGATGGTTGATAAGGGGTTGGGGGGGATGGTTGATAAGGGGTTGGGGGGGGTGGATGATAAGGGGTTGGGGGGGATGGTTGATAAGGGGTTGGGGGTAGGGGGGGATGGTTGATAAGGGGTTGGGGGGATGGTTGATAAGGGGTTGGGGGTAGGGGGGGATGGTTGATAAGGGGTTGGGGGTAGGGGGGGGTGGATGATAAGGGGTTGGGGGGGTGGTTGATAAGGGGTTGGGGGGGATGGTTGATAAGGTGTTGGGGGGGGTGGATGATAAGGGGTTGGGGGGGATGGTTGATAAGGGGTTGGGGGGGGTGGATGATAAGGGGTTGGGGGGGATGGTTGATAAGGGGTTGGGGGTAGGGGGGGATGATAAGGGGTTGGGGGGGATGGTTGATAAGGGGTTGGGGGGGGTGGATGATAAGGGGTTGGGGGGGATGGTTGATAAGGGGTTGGGGGTAGGGGGGGATGGTTGATAAGGGGTTGGGGGGGTGGATGATAAGGGGTTGGGGGGGATGGTTGATAAGGGGTTGGGGGTAGGAGGGATGGTTGATAAGGGGTTGGGGGTTAGGGGGGGTGGTTGATAAGGGGTTGGGGGGGGTGGATGATAAGGGGTTGGGGGGGATGGTTGATAAGGGGTTGGGGGTAGGGGGGGATGGTTGATAAGGGGTTGGGGGTAGGGGGGGATGGTTGATAAGGGGTTGGGGGGGTGGATGATAAGGGGTTGGGGGGTGGTTGATAAGGGATAGGGGGGGATTGGTTGATAAGGGGTTGGGGGGATGGTTGATAAGGGGTTGGGTCCATGCACAAGAAGAGACAGAAAACACAACAGTGCCAAACATTAGGACCTGAGGTGAGGTGTCACACTGCTGTGTCACATGGAGGCATTCAGAGCTGTTAGGTGCTGTGTGGCAAGCAGACTACAGTAGACAGTACGAGGTATCATTCATTTCACAACATATACAGTAACACCGTGTTTCCCAAACTCGGTCCCGGGGACCCCAAGAGGGGCACGTTTCGTTTTTTTGCCCTAGCACTATACAGCTGATTCAATTAATCGAAGCTTGATGATGAGTTGATTCAGCTGTGTAGTGCTAGGGCAAAAACCAAAACGTGCCCCCCACAGTCACTGGGACTGAGTTTGGGTACATAGCACCACATAGGTTAAATAGCAATAGGGGACTACATTATTCCAACTGGGGTGGGGGGGGTCCGCAGAGGTACTGCAGGGGGGTCCACAGAATTATATATATAAAAAAAACGTTTTTTTAATTAAATATTTTTAGGAATAGGCTTATCGCTAATAACAGAATAAACAACATTTTGAATTTATATATCTTCAGTAGAAAGTATATTACTTGATTTTATCCTAATGGAAATTACACTCACTAACCACATTTACATCCACCTGTTTTTAATGCGTAAAAGACAGTGGAGATGGAAATAGGAAGTTACGGTACAATTTTTTATAAATGCCGACAGATAAAAATTGATTATCGCGAGAAATGGCGGTGGAAATGCCTTGTGTATATAGCACAAATATTGATATAATAACCATCGATATTGAAATATTGAAGTACACTTGGAGTCACGAGATGATATGTTGTGTGTGTGTAGGGTTCTTCCACTACGACTCAGGAAACCATGCAGTTTATGAGGCTACAGATTAAATAGGGTCTCATCACAGGGTGGTGGTAAAAGTGCTCCGTGATAACGTTTATTCTCCTTATTGTGGTAACCATGACGATCGATGCTTGACCTACCGTTTGACAAAATCCAAAATAATTCTCACTCTTATCCATAATAATCTCATCATGTAGACTAGCCTACCCTCACGAGTGGCACAGATGTCTAAGGCACTGCATCTCAGTGATAAAGGCGTCTCTACAGTCCCTGGTTCGATCACGGGCTTTATCACAACCGGCTGTGATCAGGAGTTCCGTAAGGCGGCGCACAATTGGCCTCAGTAGGCCGTCATTGTAAATAAGAATTTGTTCTTAACTGACTTGCCTAGTTAAATAAAGGTTAAATAAAAATTGAAAGTATACCCACACTGTATCTGTGAGCTGTTGGCTAGAGGGCATATGCCAAGATCAGAGTAGGTATTTTGGCTATTTAATGCAACAATTTTTGTGACAAAACTATTGGTAGAGTTGAAAGTGGATTTAGTTCATTTGGCGTGTACTATGTCACAATGCACTGATTTGTATCCGTAACAAGTCTTGTTTGGTGGAAACACACCACTGGTGGGAATTTTTTTAATGTGCCAATATGCACCAAGCCCTAGCGGCTGCTAGGGGGCCCCAGACCAACAACAACTAAAAAATAATCACTGAGAGTCGCTAAATTAGCCAATTTTTGGGGGCGGGGGTCCCTGGGTCATCGGTTTGCCTGTGTCACAGCCATTTTTCAGGGAAAAAGTTTCCCTATATATTTTTCTCCAAAAAGAGAAAGACACCACCCCTTAAAAAAAAGGCTTTTAAAAATGCTTTCTCTCGTCAGTGCAGTAGGACTAAAGTATGCGTCTCTGGGACACGTCTTAATGCAACTCCTTTCTCTTCATCAACAGATATGGTAAAGTTAGATGAGTTCAACATCACTATCGATGTCATCAGTTGGTCCTGGTTGATTATCTACATGATGCATGTTTGTTGACAGAAAAACAAAGCCCTTCCTTAAGTCCTGTAGTTTGTTCGTGCAACACTATGAGAGGAATAACAAGGTTCAATGACCCAACAAACGATCCTCTTGTCCACCTCAACCTCCTCGCTTTGCTCATGTGGTCTAAATAGGTGGAAAACACATTGTCTATAACGATATTCAGATCCATACTAATCAGTAGTTAGGCAATATAAGTGAACTAACTGTACAGTATATGTTAACTAAAACGGTCCACCCCCCCCCCCCCCCCCCCACCCCCCCACAGCACCTCTTCCTCTCTGTACGGTCTCTTCCCTGTGAAACTGACCCTGTCGAAGTGGTTGAAGGAGGCTCTGAACTCGTTCATCTGGTCCTGGCTGATGCCCTTGGCGTCCCTCGTCAGAATCTGGTTTTCGATCTCGTTGATGGTTCTGGCGATGGTGGTCAGGAGTTGCTCCCAGCCCACACGGATATGCTGCAGGGAGGACGAGAGAGGGAGAGGAGGAGAGAGGGAGAGGGACAGAGGGAGAGGGAGAGGGAGGATGAGAGAGGGAGAGGAGGAGAGGGAGAGGGAGGATGAGAGAGGGAGAGGAGGAGAGAGGGAGAGGGAGGATGAGAGAGGGAGAGGAGGAGAGAGGGAGGGAGACAGAGAGGGAGATAGGACAAGAGAGGGAGGGGAGAGAGAGAAATAGGTAGACAGGTAGAGAGAGAGGAAAGAGAGAGAGAAAATTTAATTGAAAGAAAGAAGTTGAGACACCAAGAAGACTGAAGATGGTCGTCGTAAGATCAGATCATCTATTCTATACAACTTGTACCCTCTCTTGGGATCTGTAGTGGTGATCAGGAAAGATCAACTTGTACCCTCTCTTGGGATCTGTCACGGTGATCAGTAAAGATCAACTTGTACACTCTCTTGGGATCTGTCATGGTGATCAGTAAAGATCAACTTGTACCCTCTCTTGGGATCTGTCACGGTGATCAGCAAAGATCAACTTGTACCCTCTCTTGGGATCTGTAACGGTGATCAGGAAAGATCAACTTGTACCCTCTCTTGGGATCTGTAACGGTGATCAGGAAAGATCAACTTGTACCCTCTCTTGGGATCTGTAACGGTGATCAGCAAAGATCAACTTGTACCCTCTCTTGGGATCTGTTGTACTTCTATTTCCTTCCATTACCTTCCATGATGTAGTTGTGTGTTTCTTACAGTACATCCCTAGTGGAGTGTTGTGTAGTTGTGTAGTTGTGTGTTGTGTAGTTATGTGTTGTGTAGTTGTGTGTTTCTTACAGTACATCCCCAGTGTAGTGTTGTGTAGTTGTGTGTTGTGTAGTTGTGTTTTGTGTACTTGTGTGTTGTGTAGCTGTGTGTTACTTACAGTACATCCCTAGTGGAGTGTTGTGTAGTTATGTGTTACTTACAGTACATCCCTAGTGTAGTGTTGTTGTGTGTTGTGTTGTGTAGTTGTGTGTTGTGTGTTGTGTAGCTGTGTGTTACTTACAGTACATCCCTAGTGTAGTGTTGTGTAATGTGTTGTGTAGTTGTGTGTTGTGTAGTTGTGTGTTGTGTAGTTGTGCGTTGTGTAGTGTGTTGTGTAGTTGTGTGTTGTGTAGCTGTGTGTTACTTACAGTACATCCCTAGTGTAGTGTTGTTGTGTGTTGTGTAGTTGTGTGTTGTGTAGTTGTGTGTTACAGTACATCCCTAGTGTAGTGTTGTGTAGTCGTGTGTTGTGTAGCTGTGTGTTACAGTACATCCCTAGTGTAGTGTTGTGTAGTCGTGTGTTTCTTACCTCCATGGTATAGTTGGTGTGTTTGTTGTCGAAGATCAGAGCTTCCTGAATCAGCTGGTGGTCTCCCTCCAATTGGTCGATCTTTGGCTTGTAGTTGACGATGTTCTTCTCGTATTGGCGGAGATGGGTCAGCTGATCCTCCAGGGTTCCGTGCATCTCGATAGAGATACGACCAATCTCCTGCAGACAGAGAAACACAGGGAGAAGAGAGAGGAGAGTACATGAGGAGAGGGGGAGTCAAGACCTACTGGAGAGAATGTTTACATTAGATTGTGAATAGCAAACAGGCATGAGAACACAAACAAAACTGGTTTTGAGGATGACAGGGGTGATATGATTAAGGGTGATAGGGGTGATAAAATTAAGGATGACAGGGGTGATACCATTAAAGATGACAGGGGTGATAAAATTAAGGATGACAGGGGTGATAAGATTAAGAATGACAGGGGTGATAAGATTAAGAATGACAGGGGTGATACGATTAAGGATGACAGGGGTGATCAGATTAAGGATGACAGGGGTAATCAGATTAAGAATGACAGGGGTGATAAGATTAAGGATGACAGGGGTGATAAGATTAAGGATGACAGGGGTGATAAGATTAAGGATGACAGGGGTGATAAGATTAAGGATGACAGGGGTGATACGATTAAGGATGACAGGGGTGATACGATTAAGGCTGACACGATTAAGGGTGGCAGGGGTGATAAAATTAAGGATGACAGGGGTGATAAGATTAAGGATGAGAGGAGTGATAAGATTAAGGATGACAGGGGTAATCAGATTAAGGACGACAGGGGTGATAAAATTAAGGATGACAGGGGTGATAAAATTAAGGACGAAAGGGGTTATGACTAAGGATGACAGGGGTGATCAAATAAAGGACGACAGGGGTTATATGATTAACGATGACAGGGGTGATACCATTAAGGATGACAGGGGTGATACCATTAAGGATGACAGGGGTGATAAAATTAAGGATGACAGTGGTGATAAAATTAAGGATGACAGGGGTGATAAGATTAAGAATGACAGGGGTGATAAGATTAAGGATGACAGGGGTGATAAGATTAAGGATGACAGGGGTGATAAGATTAAGGATGACAGGGGTGATAAGATTAAGGATGACAGGGGTGATACGATTAAGGATGACAGGGGTGATAAGATTATGGACGACAGGGGTGATAAGATTAAGGATGACAGGGGTGATAAGATTAAGGACGACAGGGGTGATAAAAATAAGGACGACAGGGGTGATAAAAATAAGGATGAGGGGTTATATGAGTAAGGATGACAGGGGTGATACCATTAAGGATGACAGGGGTGATACCATTAAGGATGACAGGGGTGATACCATTAAGGATGACAGGGGTGATAATATTAAGGACGACAGGGGTAATCAGATTAGGACGACAGGGGTGATAAAATTAAGGATGACAGGGGTAATCAGATAAAGGATGACGGGTGATAAAATTAAGGATGACAGGGGTGATAAGATTAAGGATGACAGGGGTGATAAGATTAAGGACGACAGGGGTTATATGATTAACGATGACAGGGGTGATACCATTAAGGATGACAGGGGTGAAAAATGAAGGATGACAGGGGTGATAAAATTAAGGATGACAAGGGTGATACCATTAAGGATGACAAGGGTGATACCATTAAGGATGACAGGGGTGATACTATTAAGGATGACAGGGGTGATACAATTAAGGATGGCGGGTGATACCATTAAGGATGACGGGTGATCAGATTATGGATGACATGGGTGATCAGATTAAGGATGACAGGGGTGATCAGATTAAGAATGACAGGGGTGATACGATTAAAAATGACAGGGGTGATAGGATTAAGGATGACAGGGGTGATACCATTAAGGATGACAGGGATAATAACATTAAGGATGACAGGGGTGATCAGATAAAGGACAACGAGTCATAATATTAAGAATGACATGGGTGATACGATTAAGGATGACAGGAGTGATAAGATTAAGGATGACAGGGGTGATACGATTAAGGGTGATAGGGGTGATACGATTAAGGATGACAGGGTTGATATGATTAAGGATGACAGGGGTGATATGATTAAGGATGACAGTTGTGATCCGATTAAGGATGACAGGGGTGATACAATTAGGGATGACAGGGGTTCTATGATTAAGGATGACAGGGGTTCTATGATTAAGGATGACAGGGGTGATACCATTAACGATGACAGGGGGATAAAATTTGAAATGGGTCTGATTCCAAGCGTCTTGGACACTTAGGCCGAGGGTCATATCAAGACACTATGGTATTTTGATATTCATGACAATCCCTCAAAAGGACTCTGTGATGGCCAGTCATTTGAAGATTAAGTAAAATTGTCATCTCTGCTCTGCTCTGTCCAGTACCAACTCTACCTGTTCTGTCCAGTACCAACTCTACCTGTTCTGTCCAGTACCAACTCTACCTGCTCTGTTCTGTTCTGTCCAGTACCAACTCTACCTGTTCTGTCCAGTACCAACTCTACCTGTTCTGTCCAGTACCAACTCTACCTGTTCTTTTCTGTCCAGTACCAACTCTACCTGTTCTGTCCAGTACCAACTCTACCTGTTCTGTTCAGTACCAACTCTACCTGTTCTGTTCAGTACCAACTCTACCTGTTCTGTCCAGTACCAACTCTACCTGTTCTGTCCAGTACCAACTCTACCTGTTCTGTCCAGTACCAACTCTACCTGTTCTGTCCAGTACCAACTCTACCTGTTCTGTTCAGTACCAACTCTACCTGTTCTGTTCTGTCCAGTACCAACTCTACCTGTTCTGTCCAGTACCAACTCTACCTGTTCTGTTCTGTCCAGTACCAACTCTACCTGTTCTGTTCAGTACCAACTCTACCTGCTCTGTTCAGTACCAACTCTACCTGCTCTGTCCAGTACCAACTCTAGCTGTTCTGTCCAGTACCAACTCTACCTGTTCTGTCCAGTACCAACTCTACCTGTTCTGTTCTGTCCAGTACCAACTCTACCTGTTCTGTTCAGTACCAACTCTACCTGCTCTGTTCAGTACCAACTCTACCTGCCCTGTCCAGTACCAACTCTAGCTGTTCTGTCCAGTACCAACTCTACCTGTTCTGTTCAGTACCAACTCTACCTGTTCTGTTCTGTCCAGTACCAACTCTAGCTGTTCTGTCCAGTACCAACTCTACCTGTTCTGTTCAGTACCAACTCTACCTGTTCTGTTCTGTCCAGTACCAACTCTAGCTGTTCTGTTCTGTCCAGTACCAACTCTACCTGTTCTGTCCAGTACCAACTCTACCTGTTCTGTCCAGTACCAACTCTACCTGTTCTGTCCAGTACCAACTCTACCTGTTCTGTCCAGTACCAACTCTACCTGTTCTGTCCAGTACCAACTCTACCTGTTCTGTTCTGTCCAGTACCAACTCTACCTGTTCTGTCCAGTACCAACTCTACCTGTTCTGTCCAGTACCAACTCTACCTGTTCTGTCCAGTACCAACTCTACCTGTTCTGTCCAGTACCAACTCTACCTGTTCTGTCCAGTACCAACTCTACCTGTTCTGTCCAGTACCAACTCTACCTGTTCTGTTCAGTACCAACTCTACCTGTTCTGTTCTGTCCAGTACCAACTCTACCTGTTCTGTCCAGTACCAACTCTACCTGTTCTGTTCAGTACCAACTCTACCTGTTCTGTTCTGTCCAGTACCAACTCTACCTGTTCTGTTCTGTCCAGTACCAACTCTACCTGTTCTGTCCAGTACCAACTCTACCTGTTCTGTTCTGTCCAGCACCAACTCTACCTGTTCTGTCCAGTACCAACTCTACCTGTTCTGTCCAGTACCAACTCTACCTGTTCTGTCCAGTACCAACTCTACCTGTTCTGTCCAGTACCAACTCTACCTGTTCTGTCCAGTACCAACTCTACCTGTTCTGTCCAGTACCAACTCTACCTGTTCTGTCCAGTACCAACTCTACCTGTTCTGTCCAGTACCAACTCTACCTGTTCTGTTCAGTACCAACTCTACCTGTTCTGTTCTGTCCAGTACCAACTCTACCTGTTCTGTCCAGTACCAACTCTACCTGTTCTGTTCTGTACCATCTCTACCTGTTCTGTCCAGTACCAACTCTACCTGTTCTGTCCAGTACCAACTCTACCTGTTCTGTCCAGTACCAACTCTACCTGTTCTGTTCAGTACCAACTCTACCTGTTCTGTTCTGTCCAGTACCAACTCTAGCTGTTCTGTCCAGTACCAACTCTAGCTGTTCTGTTCTGTCCAGTACATACTCTACCTGTTCTGTCCAGTACCAACTCTACCTGTTCTGTCCCGTACCAACTCTACCTGTTCTGTCCAGTACCAACTCTACCTGTTCTGTCCAGTACCAACTCTACCTGTTCTGTCCAGTACCAACTCTACCTGTTCTGTTCTGTACCAACTCTACCTGTTCTGTCCAGTACCAACTCTACCTGCCCTGTCCAGTACCAACTCTAGCTGTTCTGTCCAGTACCAACTCTACCTGTTCTGTTCAGTACCAACTCTACCTGTTCTGTTCTGTCCAGTACCAACTCTAGCTGTTCTGTCCAGTACCAACTCTAGCTGTTCTGTTCTGTCCAGTACCAACTCTACCTGTTCTGTCCAGTACCAACTCTACCTGTTCTGTCCAGTACCAACTCTACCTGTTCTGTCCAGTACCAACTCTACCTGTTCTGTCCAGTACCAACTCTACCTGTTCTGTCCAGTACCAACTCTACCTGTTCTGTCCAGTACCAACTCTACCTGTTCTGTCCAGTACCAACTCTACCTGTTCTGTTCAGTACCAACTCTACCTGTTCTGTTCTGTCCAGTACCAACTCTACCTGTTCTGTTCTGTCCAGTACCAACTCTACCTGTTCTGTCCAGTACCAACTCTACCTGTTCTGTTCTGTCCAGTACCAACTCTACCTGTTCTGTCCAGTACCAACTCTACCTGTTCTGTTCTGTCCAGTACCAACTCTACCTGTTCTGACCAGTACCAACTCTACCTGTTCTGTCCAGTACCAACTCTACCTGTTCTGTCCAGTACCAACTCTACCTGTTCTGTCCAGTACCAACTCTACCTGTTCTGTCCAGTACCAACTCTACCTGTTCTGTCCAGTACCAACTCTACCTGTTCTGTCCAGTACCAACTCTACCTGTTCTGTTCAGTACCAACTCTACCTGTTCTGTTCTGTCCAGTACCAACTCTACCTGTTCTGTTCAGTACCAACTCTACCTGTTCTGTTCTGTCCAGCACCAACTCTACCTGTTCTGTCCAGTACCAACTCTACCTGTTCTGTCCAGTACCAACTCTACCTGTTCTGTCCAGTACCAACTCTACCTGTTCTGTCCAGTACCAACTCTACCTGTTCTGTCCAGTACCAACTCTACCTGTTCTGTTCAGTACCAACTCTACCTGTTCTGTCCAGTACCAACTCTACCTGTTCTGTCCAGTACCAACTCTACCTGTTCTGTTCTGTCCCAACTCTACCTGTTCTGTCCAGTACCAACTCTACCTGTTCTGTTCTGTACCAACTCTACCTGTTCTGTCCAGTACCAACTCTACCTGTTCTGTCCAGTACCAACTCTACCTGTTCTGTCCAGTACCAACTCTACCTGTTCTGTTCTGTACCAACTCTACCTGTTCTGTCCAGTACCAACTCTACCTGTTCTGTACAGTACCAACTCTACCTGTTCTGTCCAGTACCAACTCTACCTGTTCTGTCCAGTACCAACTCTACCTGTTCTGTTCTGTCCCAACTCTACCTGTTCTGTTCAGTACCAACTCTACCTGTTCTGTCCAGTACCAACTCTACCTGTTCTGTCCAGTACCAACTCTACCTGTTCTGTCCAGTACCAACTCTACATGTTCTGTCCAGTACCAACTCTACATGTTCTGTCCAGTACCAACTCTACCTGTTCTGTCAGTACCAACTCTACCTGTTCTGTTCTGTTCAGTACCAACTCTACCTGTTCTGTTCTGTCCAGTACCAACTCTACCTGTTCTGTCCAGTACCAACTCTACCTGTTCTGTTCAGTACCAACTCTACCTGTTCTGTTCTGTCCAGTACCAACTCTACCTGTTCTGTCCAGTACCAACTCTACCTGTTCTGTTCTGTCCAGTACCAACTCTACCTGTTCTGTCCAGTACCAACTCTACCTGTTCTGTCCAGTACCAACTCTACCTGTTCTGTTCAGTACCAACTCTACCTGTTCTGTTCAGTACCAACTCTACCTGTTCTGTTCTGTCCAGTACCAACTCTACCTGTTCTGTCCAGTACCAACTCTACCTGTTCTGTCCAGTACCAACTCTACCTGTTCTGTTCTGTCCAGTACCAACTCTACCTGTTCTGTCCAGTCCCAACTCTACCTGTTCTGTTCAGTACCAACTCTACCTGTTCTGTTCTGTCCAGTACCAACTCTACCTGTTCTGTCCAGTACCAACTCTACCTGTTCTGTCCAGTACCAACTCTACCTGTTCTGTCCAGTACCAACTCTACCTGTTCTGTCCAGTACCAACTCTACCTGTTCTGTTCTGTCCAGTACCAACTCCATCTGTTCTGTCCAGTACCAACTCTACCTGTTCTGTTCTGTTCAGTACCAACTCGACCTGTTCTGTCCAGTACCAACTCTACCTGTTCTGTTCAGTACCAACTCTACCTGTTCTGTTCTGTCCAGTACCAACTCTACCTGTTCAGTACCAACTCTACCTGTTCTGTCCAGTACCAACTCTACCTGTTCAGTACCAACTCTACCTGTTCTGTCCAATACCAACTCTACCTGTTCTGTCCAGTACCAACTCTACCTGCTCTGTCCAGTACCAACTCTACCTGTTCTGTCCAATACCAACTCTACCTGTTCTGTCCAGTACCAACTCTACCTGTTCTGACTCACCTCCATCTTGGTTTGTATCCAGTACCAGAACCTCTGTGTAGACTCACCTCCATCTTGGTTTGTATCCAGTACCAGAACCTCTGTGTAGACTCACCTCCATCTTGGTTTGTATCCAGTACCAGAACCTCTTTGTAGACTCACCTCCATCTTGGTTTGTATCCAGTACCAGAACCTCTGCTCTGACTCACCTCCATCTTGGTTTGTATCCAGGGCCCGATGACATTGGCTTGGTTGGCAAACTGCCTCCGGAGACGTTCGTTGTTCTGCTGGCGGACGTGTTCCTCGATCAGGGCCTGGTCCCTCTGTGGCACCAGCTGTCTCACCTGGGGTGGAGGGGGGAGACAGGGGTTAGAGTCATTAAGGAAAGGGGCGTCTCACCTGGGGTGAAGGGGGGGAGAGACAGGGGTTAGAGTCATTAAGGAAAGGGGCGTCTCACCTGGGGTGAAGGGGGGGAGAGACAGGGGTTAGAGTCATTAAGGAAAGGGCCGTCTCACCTGGGGTGAAGGGGGGGAGACAGGGGTTAGAGTCATTAAGGAAAGGGGCGTCTCACCTGGGGTGGAGGGGGGGGGGGGGAGACAGGGGTTAGAGTCATTAAGGAAAGGGGCGTCTCACCTGGGGTGAAGGGGGGGAGAGACAGGGGTTAGAGTCATTAAGGAAAGGGCCGTCTCACCTGGGGTGAAGGGGGGGAGACAGGGGTTAGAGTCATTAAGGAAAGGGCCGTCTCACCTGGGGTGAAGGGGGGGGGACACAGGGGTTAGAGTCATTAAGGAAAGGGGCGTCTCACCTGGGGTGGAGGGGGGGAGAGACAGGGGTTAGAGTCATTAAGGAAAGGGGCGTCTCACCTGGGGTGGAGGGGGGGAGAGACAGGGGTTAGAGTCATTAAGGAAAGGGGCGTCTCACCTGGGGTGGAGGGGGGGCGGGGGGGGGGGGGTTAGAGTCATTAAGGAAAGGGGCGTCTCACCTGGGGTGGAGGGGGGGGGGACAGGGGTTAGAGTCATTAAGGAAAGGGGCGTCTCACCTGGGGTGGAGGGGGGGGGGACAGGGGTTAGAGTCATTAAGGAAAGGGGCGTCTCACCTGGGGTGGAGGGGGGGAGAGACAGGGGTTAGAGTCATTAAGGAAAGGGGCGTCTCACCTGGGGTGGAGGGGGGGAGAGACAGGGGTTAGAGTCATTAAGGAAAGGGGAGTCTCACCTGGGGTGGAGGGGGGGGGGGGACAGGGGTTAGAGTCATTAAGGAAAGGGGCGTCTCACCTGGGGTGGAGGGGGGGGGGGACAGGGGTTAGAGTCATTAAGGAAAGGGGCGTCTCACCTGGGGTGGAGGGGGGGGACGGGGGTTAGAGTCATTAAGGAAAGGGGCGTCTCACCTGGGGTGGAGGGGGGGGGGACAGGGGTTAGAGTCATTAAGGAAAGGGGCGTCTCACCTGGGGTGGAGGGGGGGGACGGGGGTTAGAGTCATTAAGGAAAGGGGCGTCTCACCTGGGGTGGAGGGGGGGGGGGGGACAGGGGTTAGAGTCATTAAGGAAAGGGGCGTCTCACCTGGGGTGGAGGGGGGGGACAGGGGTTAGAGTCATTAAGGAAAGGGGAGTCTCACCTGGGGTGGGGGGGGGGAGAGACAGGGGTTAGAGTCATTAAGGAAAGGGGAGTCTCACCTGGGGTGGAGGGGGGGGGGGGGGGGTTAGAGTCATTAAGGAAAGGGGCGTCTCACCTGGGGTGGAGGGGGGGGGGGGGGTTAGAGTCATTAAGGAAAGGGGCGTCTCACCTGGGGTGGAGGGGGGGAGAGACAGGGGTTAGAGTCATTAAGGAAAGGGGCGTCTCACCTGGGGTGGAGGGGGACAGGGGTTAGAGTCATTAAGGAAAGGGGCGTCTCACCTGGGGTGGAGGGGGGGGGGACAGGGGTTAGAGTCATTAAGGAAAGGGGCGTCTCACCTGGGGTGGAGGGGGGGGGGGGACAGGGGTTAGAGTCATTAAGGAAAGGGGCGTCTCACCTGGGGTGGGGGGGGGGGAGAGACAGGGGTTAGAGTCATTAAGGAAAGGGGCGTCTCACCCTTGTCCCTCACCTTGTCCCACCCCTTGTCCCACCCCTTGTCCCTCACCTTGTCCCACCCCTTGTCCCACCCCTTGTCCCACCCCTTGTCCCACCCCTTGTCCCACCCCTTGTCCCACCCCTTGTCCCACCCCTTGTCCCACACCCTGTCCCACACCTTGTCCCACACCTTGTCCCACCCCTTGTCCCACCCCTTTGACCCACCCCTTGTCCCACCCCTTGTCCCACCCCTTGTCCCACCCCTTGTCCCACCCCTTGTCCCACCCCTTGTCCCACACCTTGTCCCACACCTTGTCCCATACCTTGTCCCACTTGGCGTTGATGTCCTGAGGGTTGATGGTGGTGTAAGGGTTGCTGCCAGCCATGTTCACGTGATAGGTGGCCACTATCTTGGCGATCTCATTGTGGATTCCCAGGATGGCACCACGTTCCTTATCCGCATCAGGAAGAGTGGCTTTAAACTGCTCATGGGCTGTACTGAGGCCCTGGGAGGGACGAAGATACACGCACACACACACAGAAATGTGTTAGTGTGAGTGTGTGTGTGTGTGTGTGTGTGTGTGTGTGTGTGTGTGTGTGTGTGTGTGTGTGTGTGTGTGTGTGTGTGTGTGTGTGTGTGTGTGTGTGCGTGCGCGTGTTTACGTGTGTGTGTGTGTGTGCACGTGTTTACGTGTGTGTGTGTATGTGTGTGTGTGTGTGTCTCTACAGTACTAACCTGTATCTCCTCTATAGTGTGAACTATGAAGGTGTCCTGCAGATCCTCCATGGCTCCCTCCATCCAGTTGTTGAACGGAGCAGCTCGTTTGGCAAACTCCAGATATAACTGGTCTATGGTCTCCAGAAGCTTCTCAGTTCTCTGTCGGTTCCACACGAGGAAACACAGCGGAGAAAGACTGTATCGTTATTAGACCTATGAGCAGATCCCGCTCAAATTAAGCACGGAACCTATGGACCATCAAACTGAATTGAGCATCTAATTGATCATCTAATTGATCATCTAATTGATCGCATTCATATATATTTATACCACAGCATTGTTGAATACGAATTTCTGATTGGCTAGAAGGGACATTAAAACCAGGAACCATATCGGGACATTTGGAAAAAATATTGTGACCCTTGCAATCAGGATGTAATATGCGCCTACACATGGAGACTGTACTGGCTACAAAGTTACAGAAAGATAAACCCACAACTACACAGGGAGACTGTACTGGCTACAAAGTTACAGAAAGATAAACCAACAACTACACATGGTGACTGTACTGGCTACAAAGTTACAGAAAGATAAACCAACAACTACACATGCAGACTGTACTGGCTACAAAGTTACAGAAAGATAAACCCACAACTACACATGGAGACTGTACTGGCTACAAAGTTACAGGAAGATAAACCCACAACTACACAGGGAGACTGTACTGGCTACAAAGTTACAGAAAGATAAACCAACAACTACACATGGTGACTGTACTGGCTACAAAGTTACAGAAAGATAAACCAACAACTACACATGCAGACTGTACTGGCTACAAAGTTACAGAAAGATAAACCCACAACTACACATGGTGACTGTACTGGCTACAAAGTTACAGAAAGATAAACCAACAACTACACATGGTGACTGTACTGGCTACAAAGTTACAGAAAGATAAACCAACAACTACACATGGTGACTGTACTGGCTACAAAGTTACAGAAAGATAAACTCACAACTACACATGGTGACTGTACTGGCTACAAAGTTACAGAAAGATAAACCCACAACTACACAGGGAGACTGTACTGGCTACAAAGTTACAGAAAGATAAACCAACAACTACACATGGTGACTGTACTGGCTACAAAGTTACAGAAAGATAAACCAACAACTACACATGGTGACTGTACTGGCTACAAAGTTACAGAAAGATAAACCAACAACTACACATGGTGACTGTACTGGCTACAAAGTTACAGAAAGATAAACTCACAACTACACATGGTGACTGTACTGGCTACAAAGTTACAGGAAGATAAACCAACAACTACACATGCAGACTGTACTGGCTACAAAGTTACAGAAAGATAAACCAACAACTACACATGGTGACTGTACTGGCTACAAAGTTACAGAAAGATAAACCCACAACTACACATGGTGACTGTACTGGCTACAAAGTTACAGAAAGATAAACCAACAACTACACATGCAGACTGTACTGGCTACAAAGTTACAGAAAGATAAACCAACAACTACACATGCAGACTGTACTGGCTACAAAGTTACAGAAAGATAAACCCACAACTACACATGGTGACTGTACTGGCTACAAAGTTACAGAAAGATAAACCCACAACTACACATGGTGACTGTACTGGCTACAAAGTTACAGAAAGATAAACCAACAACTACACATGGTGACTGTACTGGCTACAAAGTTACAGAAAGATAAACCCACAACTACACATGGTGACTGTACTGGCTACAAAGTTACAGAAAGATAAACCAACAACTACACATGGTGACTGTACTGGCTACAAAGTTACAGAAAGATAAACCCACAACTACACATGGTGACTGTACTGGCTACAAAGTTACAGAAAGATAAACCAACAACTACACATGGTGACTGTACTGGCTACAAAGTTACAGAAAGATAAACCAACAACTACACATGGTGACTGTACTGGCTACAAAGTTACAGAAAGATAAACCCACAACTACACATGGTGACTGTACTGGCTACAAAGTTACAGAAAGATAAACCAACAACTACACATGGTGACTGTACTGGCTACAAAGTTACAGAAAGATAAACCAACAACTACACATGGTGACTGTACTGGCTACAAAGTTACAGAAAGATAAACCCACAACTACACATGGTGACTGTACTGGCTACAAAGTTACAGAAAGATAAACCCACAACTACACATGGTGACTGTACTGGCTACAAAGTTACAGAAAGATAAACCAACAACTACACATGGTGACTGTACTGGCTACAAAGTTACAGAAAGATAAACCCACAACTACACATGGTGACTGTACTGGCTACAAAGTTACAGAAAGATAAACCCACAACTACACATGGTGACTGTACTGGCTACAAAGTTACAGAAAGATAAACCCACAACTACACATGGTGACTGTACTGGCTACAAAGTTACAGAAAGATAAACCAACAACTACACATGCAGACTGTACTGGCTACAAAGTTACAGAAAGATAAACCAACAACTACACATGGTGACTGTACTGGCTACAAAGTTACAGAAAGATAAACCCACAACTACACATGGTGACTGTACTGGCTACAAAGTTACAGAAAGATAAACCAACAACTACACATGCAGACTGTACTGGCTACAAAGTTACAGAAAGATAAACCAACAACTACACATGCAGACTGTACTGGCTACAAAGTTACAGAAAGATAAACCAACAACTACACATGGTGACTGTACTGGCTACAAAGTTACAGAAAGATAAACCAACAACTACACATGGTGACTGTACTGGCTACAAAGTTACAGAAAGATAAACCAACAACTACACATGCAGACTGTACTGGCTACAAAGTTACAGAAAGATAAACCCACAACTACGAGGAAAAACTTCGCTAACTAGCTGATGTGTTTTTTTGCAGAGACATATTGTTTTGGAGCATCTGATGACCTAACGTGGTGAGTGATGACCTAACGTGGTGAGTGATGACCTAACGTGGTGAGTGATGACCTAACGTGGTGAGTGATGACCTAACGTGGTGAGTGATGACCTAACGTGGTGAGTGATGACCTAACGTGGTGAGTGATGACCTAACGTGGTGAGTGATGAACATGAATGTCCTCGCTCCCCTCCCAACGTTTATAGTTTGAGCAGCTGTTTTCAGCAACTCCGGTATTTTTGATTTAGGTTGTCATATTGGCAGGTTAGCTTAGCAACAAACTAAAATGATCAGCTCATTGTCATGGATGTATCCAAGAGAAAACAGCTACTTTGCTGTTATTCTGGCTGCAAAGGTCATGTTTGTGTTAGCTGTAGCTAGCTGGCTAGCTAGCAAACAAGGGATCAGAACGTTGCTAGCGAGCATGGCGACGGGACTTAAAGAACGAACGACTCGGTCACATCTCTAGCACCCAAAAGATGAGAAAGTAGGAATTCACTTGACTTTTTTTTTTTTACAATTTTTAAAAAGTATTCATACCAGTAAATGTGTGTTTTAATATGTATTCTTTGGCAACTGTGGTATAAGCGGGATAAACTCCTCAGTTTTGTACATTACCTTGGAAAAATGAACTCTGCAAAGGGACTCGGCTCCTGCATCGTCCATGATTTCCAAGGTAATGTAGAGAACATTAGCGTTTATCCCTGACATATACAGTATACATCAGTAATGGACTGTCTCTTTCCTGTGAAGGACAGTGCTTCCCGTCAGCACCCATAGAAATAAATTCACATTCAAGTGAACGTTCCGAGGTCTCAGAGGCGTGGGCTTTGGCCCTTCTAGCATTTCCATGCTCTATGACAAGCTCCTCCTACTTAAAGGACCACTACTAACTAAGCACCTCCTCCCTGTAGACCACACCCACTAAGCCCATCCTACCTACAGAGACACATCCTGTTAAGCCCTGCTTATCAACAGAGAAACACCCTGTTAAGCCCTGCTTATCAACAGAGACACATCCTGTTAAGCCCTGCTTATCAACAGAGACACACCCTGTTAAGCCCTGCTTATCAACAGAGACACATCCTGTTAAGCCCTGCTTATCAACAGAGACACACCCTGTTAAGCCCTGCTTATCAACAGAGACACACCCTGTTAAGCCCTGCTTATCAACAGAGACACACCCTGTTAAGCCCTGCTTATCAACAGAGACACACCCTGTTAAGCCCTGCTTATCAACAGAGACACACCCTGTTAAGCCCTGCTTATCAACAGAGACACACCCTGTTAAGCCCTGCTTATCAACAGAGACACACCCTGTTAAGCCCTGCTTATCAACAGAGACACACCCTGTTAAGCCCTGCTTATCAACAGAGACACACCCTGTTAAGCCCTGCTTATCAACAGAGACACACCCTGTTAAGCCCTGCTTATCAACAGAGACACATCCTGTTAAGCCCTGCTTATCAACAGAGACACACCCTGTTAAGCCCTGCTTAACAGAGCCCCTCCCCACTAAGCCCCTCCTACTGTACATGCAGAGCCACTCCCCACTAAGCCCCTCCTACTGTACCTGCAGAGCCTCGCCCCACTAAGCCCCTCCTACTGTACCTGCAGAGCCCCGCCCCATTAAGCCCCTCCTACTGTACATGCAGAGCCACTCCCCACTAAGCCCCTCCTACTGTACCTGCAGAGCCTCGCCCCACTAAGCCCCTCCTACTGTACCTGCAGAGCCCCGCCCCATTAAGCCCCTCCTACTGTACCTGCAGAGCCCCGCCCCATTAAGCCCCTCCTACTGTACCTGCAGAGCCTCGCCCCACTAAGCCCCTCCTACTGTACCTGCAGAGCCCCGCCCCATTAAGCCCCTCCTACTGTACCTGCAGAGCCCCGCCCCATTAAGCCCCTCCTACTGTACCTGCAGAGCCTCACCCCACTAAGCCCCTCCTACTGTACCTGCAGAGCCCCGCCCCATTAAGCCCCTCCTACTGTACCTGCAGAGCCCCGCCCCATTAAGCCCCTCCTACTGTACCTGCAGAGCCTCGCTGCGTTTCTGGGTCAGGGCTCCCAGGGCGTCCCATTGGTCACAGATGTTCTGGCAGCGAGCGTTCACGCTGGGGGAGTCATAGTAGTCCAGCTCACTGAGGAACGAGACAGGGGAGCGAGACAGGGGAACGAGACAGAGGAACGAGACAGGGGAACGAGACAGGGGAGCGAGACAGGGGAACGAGACAGGGGAACGAGACAGGGGAACGAGACAGGGGAACGAGACAGGGGAACGAGACAGGGGAACGAGACAGGGAAGAGAGACAGGGGAGCGAGACAGGGGAGCGAGACAGGGGAGCGAGACAGGGGAGCGAGACAGGGGAATGAGACAGGGGAACGAGACAGAGCAGGTCACTATAATGTTATAGCAGCCATATTGTAAATACAGTGGAGGAACTTCAATCAAAACAACCTGCAACAAAAGTGACTGAAAGCCTTTCATCTACACCACTCTCCTGTGAGATGGTGATCGCCTTTCATCTACACCACTCTCCTGTGAGATGGTAATCACCTTTCATCTACACCACTCTCCTGTGAGATGGTGATCACCTTTCATCTACACCACTCTCCTGTGAGATGGTAATCACCTTTCATCTACACCACTCTCCTGTGAGATGGTAATCACCTTTCATCTACACCACTCTCCTGTGAGATGGTAATCGCCTTTCATCTACACCACTCTCCTGTGAGATGGTGATCACCTTTCATCTACACCACTCTCCTGTGAGATGGTGATCGCCTTTCATCTACACCACTCTCCTGTGAGATGGTAATCACCTTTCATCTACACCACTCTCCTGTGAGATGGTAATCACCTTTCATCTACACCACTCTCCTGTGAGATGGTAATCACCTTTCATCTACACCACTCTCCTGTGAGATGGTAATCACCTTTCATCTACACCACTCTCCTGTGAGATGGTGATCGCCTTTCATCTACACCACTCTCCTGTGAGATGGTGATCACCTTTCATCTACACCACTCTCCTGTGAGATGGTGATCACCTTTCATCTACACCACTCTCCTGTGAGATGGTAATCACCTTTCATCTACACCACTCTCCTGTGAGATGGTAATCACCTTTCATCTACACCACTCTCCTGTGAGATGGTAATCACCTTTCATCTACACCACTCTCCTGTGAGATGGTGATCGCCTTTCATCTACACCACTCTCCTGTGAGATGGTAATCATTACGTCATTGTATAAAGTCTCCCTCCCTCCCTCCTCCATCTCTCCCTCCTTCCCTCCCTCCCTTCATCCTTCCTCCCTACTTACTTTAACTCCTGTGCCTCCCTCCCTCCTCCATCTCTCCCTCCTTCCCTCCCTCCATTACTCCCTCCTCCCCTCCCTCCATTACTCCCTCCTCCCTACTTTAACTCCTGTGCCTCCCTCCCTCCTCCCTCCCTCCTCCATCTCTCCCTCCTTCCCTCCCTCCCTTCATCCTTCCTCCCTACTTACTTTAACTCCTGTGCCTCCCTCCCTCCTCCATCTCTCCCTCCTTCCCTCCTTCCCTCCCTTCATCCTCCCTCCCTCCTTACTTTAACTCCTGTGCCTTCCTCCCTCCCTCCTCCCTCCTTCCCTCATCCCTCCCTCCCCCCTCCATCCCTCCCTCCCTCATCCCTCCACCCTCCATCCATCCCTCCCCTCCTTCCTCCATCCCTCCCTCCCTCTTCCCTCCATCCCTCCTCTCCTCTTCCCTCTTTCTTCCCTCCCTCCTTCCCTCTTTCTTCCCTCCCTCATTCCCTCCTTACTTTAACTCCTGAGCGATGGCAGCTATCTGCTCTACGCGGTCCTGGTGCGCGGCCAGGTCGCTCTCGAAGGCCTCATGTTTCTTCAGCAGAGCCTTTATCTCAGACAGAGAGGCCGTCTCAAAGTCCCGCGCCTGCAGCATCACCTCCTTACCTGCAGGGGGAGACACACCACAGACATCGCTGGAAAATGGATACAGTAAATACACGAATACAGAATGTATGTTGAACAAAAAACAGATTACAGACGACATGATACATATTTAAGGTGCTGCACACAGTGATCGTACATTCCATATCAAATCATTTCTGGGTAACAAATCAAATGTTATTTGTCACGTGCGCTGAATAAAACATGTGTAGACCTTTACAGTGAAATGCTGACTTACAAGCCCTTAACCAACAATGCAGTTTACAATTAAGTCACTTTACAATAATAGTTTGAATCGAAAGCGGAAACAGAAGTGGTGTTCTTGCATGGTTCTGGTACCTTCTGTCCAGGTTTCGTGGATGGCTGCTTTCTGGCGGAACTTCTCGGCCAGGTGGTCGAGTCTCTCCAGCCGGCGGATCTCGTTGAGGAGCCACTCCTCATAACCCTTCTCCGCCCCCTCTAGACCGCCCCACGCGTTAGAGACGTCCTGCGCAAATACAACAACTAACATATATAGGTTCAGCTTACAGTCACCAGTCACCAGTCACCAATCACCAGTCACCAGTCACCAATCACCAATCACCAGTCACCAATCACCAATCACCAGTCACCAGTCACCAATCACCAGTCACCAGTCACCAATCACCAGTCACCAGTCACCAATCACCAATCACCAGTCACCAATCACCAATCACCAGTCACCAGTCACCAATCACCAATCCCCAATCACCAGTCACCAGTCACCAATCAAGTTGTGTCTGAGGGAGGGGGAGGGAGGGGGGGGCTGATTTAAAGTGACGATGGAAACGAGGCTCCAGGGTGTTAGAGAGGATTGTTTTCACAACAGAAGTTCTTCGGTTATGCAAACCCTCAGTTTCATCAGCTGTCCGAGTGGCTGGTCTCAGACAAACCCTCAGTTTCATCAGCTGTCTGGGTGGCTGGTCTCAGACAAACCCTCAGGTGAAGAAGCCGGATGTGGAGGTCCTGGGCTGGTTTGGTTACACGTGGTCTGCGGTTGTAAGGCCGGTTGGACGTACTGCCAAATTCTCTAAAATTACGTTGGTTGAGCGGCTTATGGTAGAGAAATGAACATACAATTCTCTGGCAACAGCTCTGGTTGCAGTCAGCATGACCATTACAAGCTCCCTCAAAACTTGAGACATCTGTGGCATTGTGTTGTGTGACAAAACTGCACATTTTAAAGTTATTGTCCCCAGCACAAGGTGCATCTGTGTAATGATCATGCTGTTTAATCAGCTTCTTGATAGGCCACACCTGTCAGGTGGATGGATTATCTTGGCAAAGGAGAAATGCTCACTAACAGGGATGTAAACACATTTGTGCTCAAAACTTGAGAGAAAAGCTTTTTGTGCGTATGGAACATTTCTGGGATCTTTTATTTCAACTCATGAAACACGGGACCAACACTTTACATGTTGCGTTTATATTTGTGTTCAGTGTAGCTGCTCGTTTTGTGATCAAGATTCGGGAATCTGAGCAGCGTCTCGCTAAAGCCGATGCTGATCTCCTCGAATGTGTAAATAACAACTGACTTAAACAGAGGGCGTGGAGAGAGAAAGAGCGAGAGACGGAGAGAGAGAAATCATGAGAAGACAAAAAGATAATTACTTGACACATTGGAAAGATTTTACAAAAAAAACAGAGCAAACTAGAATGTTATTAGGCCCTAAACAGAGAGTACACAGTGGCAGAATACCTGACCACTGTGACTTGATGCAAACTTAAGGAAAGCTTTGACTATGTACAGACTCAGTGAGCATAGCCTTGCTATTGAGAAAGGCCGCCGTAGGCAGACCTGGCTCTCAAGAGAAGACAGGCTATGTGCACACTGCCCACAAAATGAGGTGGTAACTGAGCTGCACTTCCTAACCTCCTGCCCAATGTATGACCATATTAGAGAGACATATTTCCCTCAGATTACACAGATCCACAGAGAATTTGAAAACAAATCCAATCTTGATAAACCTCCATATCTATTGGGTGAAATATAACAGTGTGACATCACAGCAGCAAGATTTGTAATCAGTGGAGAACAAACACCATTGTAAATACAACCTATATTTATGTTTATTTATTTTTCCTATTTGCACATCGTTACAACACTGTATATATACATAATGTGACATTTGAAATGTCTTTATTCTTTTGGAACTTCTGTGGCTGTAATATTTGCTATTAACTTTTTATTGTTTATTTTCACTTTTGTTTATTACATTTCACTTGCTTTGGCAATGTTAACATATGTTTCCCATGCCAATAAAGCCCTTTGAATTGAATTGAAATTGAATTGAGAGAGAGAAAGAAACAGAGAGAGAGGCAAAGAGTGAGAGAGGGAGAGAGCGAGACAGAGAGAGAGAGAGAGAGAGAGACAGAGAGAGAGACAGAGAGAGCGAGAGAGTGAGAGAGAGAAACAGAGAGAGAGAGAGAGACAGAAAGAGAGAGAGAAACAGAGAGAGAGAGAGAGAGAGAGAGAGAGAGAGAGAAAGAAACAGAGAGAGAGAGAGAAAGAAACAGAGAGAGAGAGAGAGACAGAGAGAGAGAGAGAGACAGAGAGAGAGAGAGAAACAGAGAGAAACAGAGAGAGAGAGAGAGAGAGAAAGAAACAGAGAGAGAGAGGGGTGTGTAGTGTACTTCATACTGTAGGTTACCTACCGACACCATCTTCCCCTCAGAGGGCATGAAGGCAGGTCTGTTACTCAGCCTCAGCTTGGTCTGCAGGGTGTTGAAGTTGATCTCCAGCTGGCACTTCTCCTGGACCTTTTAATATCACAATTAAATGTGCCTCTTAGCAGACGGTTCCATCCAAAATGACTTAGTCACACACTGTTCGTATTATTATTAAACCTATTCAGGGAAGTCCCATTGAGACCGATGTCTCTTTCACAAGGGAGCCCTGATTCATAAAAGGAATTAGTGACAATTATTATAACAATCCAAGCGGGTGTGGAACCTTGGGGGGCTTGTGTTGGCGGCGATAGTCCCTGAAGTCCTCCAGCTTCTGCTGCATCGCCTGCATGGTGTTCTCTGGAGCACGGTTCTCCAGCCACGGGATGGTGCGACGGATCCACTCTAGAAGCTATGGGGGGGTGAAAAGAGGAAGAGAGAGGGGGGGGGGGGGGGTGGAAGAGGAGAGGCATAGAGGAACAGAAGGAGAGGGAGAATTGGAGGAGAGGATGGAGAGAGGAACAGAAGGAGAGGGAGAATTGGAGGAGAGGAGGGAGAGAGGAACAGGAGGAGAGGGAGAATTGGAGGAGAGGAGGGAGAGAGGAACAGGAGGAGAGTGTAGATTGTAAGGAGTAGGGGTAAGAGGTGACGGGGGACAGACAGGGCAGGTATAGAGGGACAGACGGAGAAGGAGGAGAGGAGGGAGAGACAGGGCAGTTATAGAGGGACAGAAGGAGGAGAGGAGGGACAGACAGGGCAGGTATAGAGGGACAGACGGAGAAGGAGGAGAGGAGGGACAAACAGGGCAGTTATAGAGGGACAGAAGGAGAAGGAGGAGAGGAGGGACAGACAGGGCAGGTATAGAGGGACAGAAGGAGAAGGAGGAGAGGAGGGACAGACAGACAGGGCAGGTATAGAGGTACAGAAGGAGGAGAGGAGGGACAAACAGGGCAGTTATAGAGGGACAGAAGGAGAAGGAGGAGAGGAGGGACAGACAGGGCAGGTATAGAGGGACAGAAGGAGAAGGAGGAGAGGAGGGACAGACAGGGCAGGTATAGAGGGACAGAAGGAGGAGGGGGAGAGGAGGGACAGACAGGGCAGGTATAGAGGGACAGAAGGAGAAGGAGGAGAGGAGGGACAGACAGGGCAGGTATAGAGGGACAGACGGAGAAGGAGGAGAGGAGGGACAGACAGGGCAGGTATAGAGGGACAGAAGGAGAAGGAGGAGAGGAGGGACAGACAGGGCAGGTATAGAGGGACAGACGGAGAAGGAGGAGAGGAGGGACAGACAGGGCAGGTATAGAGGGACAGAAGGAGAAGGAGGAGAGGAGGGACAGACAGGGCAGGTATAGAGGGACAGAAGGAGAAGGAGGAGAGGAGGGACAGACAGGGCAGGTATAGAGGGACAGAAGGAGAAGGAGGAGGGACAGACAGGGCAGGTATAGAGGGACAGAAGGAGAAGGAGGAGAGGAGGGACAGACAGGGCAGGTATAGAGGGACAGAAGGAGAAGGAGGAGGGACAGACAGGGCAGGTATAGAGGGACAGTGAAGGAGTGGTAGAGCAGGTTAACACAATGAGAAAAAGGAATGGAAAGAGAGAGAGAGACTTTTGTTACTAATAGTGAATAACTAATACATGTAGCAGTGTGAATGTAGGAAGCTAATTCAATAAACACAATTCTACCTACTGTTCCTTTTTTGTTAGCCTGGTCCCAGATCAGTTTGTGGGACCCACCCACTCCTTGTCATGCGTAACATGACAGCACAAACAGCCTGAGACACAGGCCACTCTGTTGCTTTACTCATATTTCTGATACCTAGTTGTCACCTGTGTTGTGTGACATTGTGAGGTCTTAGTCTCTACACTGTCAGAGCAACCAGCCTCTGGGCTAGGACTGGGAGTAAGAAGAGGGGGTGAGGGGGAGTGGGGAGAGGGAAGAGAGGGGGAGCAGGGAGAGAGGGAAGAGAGGGGAATGCATGGTCCAAAAGGCTTCTTAACAGCTTCTACCCCCAAGCCATAAGACTCCTGAACAGCTAATCAAATGGCTACCCAGACCCCTCTTTTACACTGCTACTACTCTCTGTTTATTATCTATGCATAGTCACTTTAACTCTACCTACATGTACATATTACCTCAATTACCTCGACTAACCGGTGCCCCCGCACATTGACTCTGGTAACCCCTGTATATAGCCTCGCTATTGTTATTTTACTGCTGCTGTTTAATTATTTGTTACTTTTATTTTAAATATTTGACTTATCTATTTTTTTACTTAAAACGTTTTGTTCCTTAAAACTTCTTAAATCATTGTTGGTTAAGGGCCTGTAAGTAAGCATTTCACTGTAAGGTCTACCTACACCTGTTGTATTCAGCATTTCACTGTAAGGTCTACTACACCTGTTGTATTCAGCATTTCACTGTGAGGTCTACTACACCTGTTGTATTCAGCATTTCACTGTGAGGTCTACTACACCTGTTGTATTCAGCATTTCACTGTGAGGTCTACTACACCTGCTGTATTCAGCATTTCACTGTGAGGTCTACCTACACCTGTTGTATTCAGCATTTCACTGTAAGGTCTACTACACCTGCTGTATTCAGCATTTCACTGTGAGGTCTACCTACACCTGTTGTATTCAGCATTTCACTGTAAGGTCTACTACACCTGTTGTATTCAGCATTTCACTGTAAGGTCTACTACACCTGTTGTATTCAGCATTTCACTGTGAGGTCTACCTACACCTGTTGTATTCAGCATTTCACTGTAAGGTCTACCTACACCTGTTGTATTTGGGCACATGTGACTAATACAATTTGAATTGATTTTGATTATGGGGGAGGGGGACAGAGAAGGGGTGTGGTTCTTACATCACTAGCCAGCTTCTCGTAATCCTCCATCAACTGCTCATTCTCCTGGTTGACAGCCAGCACCTTGCAGATCCGATTGGCTGCCGTCTCCGCCTGGGGGAGGAAGAGGAAGGAACATGGTGAATACATTCTATCATCGCCATGGGAACGGTTACTGTAGTCAGTCAGAACACGTCATGGTTGATATCTAACTCTCTCTCTCTAGATATCTAACTCTCTCTCCCTCTCTAGACACTGTATCTAACTCTCTCTCTTGATATCTAACTCTCTCTCCCTCTCTAGACACTGTATCTAACTCTCTCTCTTGATATCTAACTCTCTCTCCCTCTCTAGACACTGTATCTAACTCTCTCTCTCTCTCTCTCTCTTGATATCTAACTCTCTCTCCCTCTCTAGACACTGTATCTAACTCTCTCTCTTGATATCTAACTCTCTCTCCCTCTCTAGACACTGTATCTAACTCTCTCTCTTGATATCTAACTCTCTCTCCCTCTCTAGACACTGTATCTAACTCTCTCTCTTGATATCTAACTCTCTCTCCCTCTCTAGACACTATCTAACTCTCTCTCTTGATATCTAACTCTCTCTCCCTCTCTAGACACTGTATCTAACTCTCTCTCCCTCTCTAGATACTGTATCTAACCCTCTCTCTGGATATCTAACTCTCTCTCCCTCTCTAGACACTGTATCTAACTCTCTCTCTCTCTCTCTCTCTCTCGATATCTAACTCTCTCTCCCTCTCTAGATACTGTATCTAACTCTCTCTCCCTCTCTAGATACTGTATCTAACCCTCTCTCTCAATATCTAACTCTCTCTCCCTCTTTAGATGCTGTATCTAACTCTCTTTCTCTCTCTAGATCCTGTATCTAACTATCTCTCCCTCTCTCTGTCTAGATATCTAACTCTCCTCATCTCTCTGTCTAGATATCTAACTCTCCTCATCTCTCTGTCTAGATATCTAACTCTCCTCCTCTCTCTGTCTAGATATCTAACCGTCTCTCTCTGTCTAGATATCTAAACGTCTATCTAGATATCTCTCTACCTATCTATCTACTCATATGTCTCTCTCTTCATCAGATAGTACAGTAGAGGAATGGGCTAGCAGCAAGTGAGGTACACTCTCTCTTCATCAGATAGTACAGTAGAGGAATGGGCTAGCAGCAAGTGAGGTACAGTCTCTCTTCATCAGATAGTACAGTAGAGGAATGGGCTAGCAGCAAGTGAGGTACACTCTCTCTTCATCAGAGAGTACAGTAGAGGAATGGGCTAGAAGATACTGTCATCAGTGTCAAAACAACGACCGAAAAGTTGGAAAAACAGGTGGCGGACCTTACTTCAAAACTAAACTCGCTCGAGAACCATAAACAGGAGGTCAAATTTGAGACTGGGTTAATCTACCCGAAAAAGTGGAAAAATGGTGACGCAGTTGCATTTCTCGAGAGATGCCTTCCCGAGGCATTAGGTCTGGACAACTTTCCGGACCCCCTGCGCATTGAAAGAGCCCATCGGCTTCCGGCTCCTTCAGGCCTGAGAACCCACTCCTCTCCTCGATTCCTTATCATGAAGTTTCTCAACTTTTAAGACAAGTGAGGCGGAAAGCCAGGGCTATGGGCAAGGTGATGTACGGGGACCAAGAGATCATGTCCTTCCCTGACCTATCCGCGGATCTGCACTGAAAAAAGAAAAGGCTACGATTGGGTCAAACGCCAGCTCGGGTCCCTCAACATTGCATATGGAATAGCCTTCCCAGCTAAACAACGCGTGACTTACAATGGACGGTCTCACGGGTTTGAATCTCCCTCTCAAGCCGAGGCGGTTCATCCGTGGCATACAACGTGAATCTTCTTCCTAGTCATGTTGCCGCTGTGAAGTTACACCACCACTTTGGACTACGGAGAATTAAACCACCTTGGATTATGAGACTTTTGGCAAGCTAACTAACATTAGCTAATGTATTAGCTGCTACTGTAGTACTAGCAGCTAGCATAACAGTTAAGTGAATAATACGGCGAGCTAGCCCACTCAAAGTTTCCTTGTATTATTTGTAGCCTGTATGTGCTCATCACTTAGCTCAGTTTCTTCTATATGACAGGCGAGATAGCTGTCCGTTGAACGTTGGACTTCATGTTTAAGTTTATTTTTTGTTATGTTGATAATTCTCTTCCATTGGATGACATAAAACCTTGTAAAATGCCGGTGAAGATGTTTACCTCCATGTCAACGGACACATCGGGACCTTGTTCATTCATCCTACACCACCGAGAAGCATCGGGACCTTGTTCATTCATCCTACACCACCGAGAAGCATCGGGACCTTGTTCATTCATCCTACACCACCGAGAAGCATCGGGACCTTGTTCATTCATCCTACACCACCGAGAAGCATCGGGACCTTGTTCATTCATCCTACACCACCGAGAAGCATCGGGACCTTGTTCATTCATCCTACACCACCGAGAAGCATCGGGACTACTTTATATGTTGGTTTAGTGGTATAGGACTATTGGAAGGACTATGGTCTGGTGGTATAGTGGTATAGGACTATGGTGTGGGGGTATAGTGGTATAGGACTATGGTACGGTGGTCTAGTGGTATAGGACTATTGGAAGGACTATGGTCTGGTGGTATAGTGGTATAGGACTATGGTGTGGGGGTATAGTGGTATAGGACTATGGTACGGTGGTCTAGTGGTATAGGACTATTGGAAAGACTATGGTATGGTGGTCTAGTGGTATAGGACTATGGTGTGGGGGTATAGTGGTATAGGACTATGGTACGGTGGTCTAGTGGTATAGGACTATTGGAAAGACTATGGTATGGTGGTCTAGTGGTATAGGACTATGGTGTGGGGGTATAGTGGTATAGGACTATGGTACGGTGGTCTAGTGGTATAGGACTATGGTATGGCGGTCTAGTGGTATGGTGGTCTAGTGGTATAGGACTATGGTGTGGGGGTATAGTGGTATAGGACTATGGTCTGGGGGTATAGTGGTATAGGACTATGGTACGGTGGTCTAGTGGTATAGGACTATGGTATGGCGGTCTAGTGGTATGGTGGTCTAGTGGTATAGGACTATGGTGTGGGGGTATAGTGGTATAGGACTATGGTACGGTGGTCTAGTGGTATAGGACTATGGTATGGCGGTCTAGTGGTATGGTGGTCTAGTGGTATAGGACTATGGTGTGGGGGTATAGTGGTATAGGACTATGGTATGGTGGTCTAGTGGTATAGGACTATTGGAAAGACTATGGTATGGTGGTCTAGTGGTATAGGACTATGGTATGGTGGTCTAGTGGTATAGGACTATGGTACGGTGATATGGTGGTCTAGTGGTATAGGACTATGGTGGTCTAGTGGTACAGGACTATTACAGTCTCTAGTGGTACAGGACTATTACAGTCTCTAGTGGTACAGAACTATTACAGTCTCTAGTGGTACAGGACTATTACGGTCTCTAGTGGTACAGGACTATTACAGTCTCTAGTGGTACAGGACTATTACGGTCTCTAGTGGTACAGGACTATTACAGTCTCTAGTGGTACAGGACTATTACAGTCTCTAGTGGTATAGGACTATTACGGTCTATAGTGGTATAGGACTATTACGGTCTCTAGTGGTACAGGACTATTACAGTCTCTAGTGGTACAGGACTATTAGGTCCTCTAGTGGTACAGGACTATTACAGTCTCTAGTGGTACAGGACTATTATGTTCTCTAGTGGTACAGGACTATTACAGTCTCTAGTGGTACAGGACTATTACGGTCTCTAGTGGTACAGGACTATTACGGTCTCTAGTGGTACAGGACTATTACGGTCTCTAGTGGTACAGGACTATTAGGTCCTCTAGTGGTACAGGACTATTACAGTCTCTAGTGGTACAGGACTATTACAGTCTCTAGTGGTACAGGACTATTACAGTCTCTAGTGGTACAGGACTATTACAGTCTCTAGTGGTACAGGACTATTACAGTCTCTAGTGGTACAGGACTATTAGGTCCTCTAGTGGTACAGGACTATTACAGTCTCTAGTGGTACAGGACTATTATGTTCTCTAGTGGTACAGGACTATTACAGTCTCTAGTGGTACAGGACTATTACAGTCTCTAGTGGTATAGGACTATTACAGTCTCTAGTGGTATAGGACTATTACGGTCTCTAGTGGTACAGGACTATTACGGTCTCTAGTGGTACAGGACTATTAGGTCCTCTAGTGGTACAGGACTATTACGGTCTATAGTGGTATAGGACTATTACGGTCTCTAGTGGTACAGGACTATTACAGTCTCTAGTGGTACAGGACTATTACAGTCTCTAGTGGTACAGGACTATTACGGTCTCTAGTGGTACAGGACTATTACAGTCTCTAGTGGTACAGGACTATTAGGTCCTCTAGTGGTACAGGACTATTACGGTCTATAGTGGTATAGGACTATTACGGTCTCTAGTGGTACAGGACTATTACAGTCTCTAGTGGTACAGGACTATTACAGTCTCTAGTGGTACAGGACTATTACGGTCTCTAGTGGTACAGGACTATTACAGTCTCTAGTGGTACAGGACTATTACAGTCTCTAGTGGTACAGGACTATTACGGTCTCTAGTGGTACAGGACTATTAGTCTCTAGTGGTACAGGACTATTACAGTCTCTAGTGGTACAGGACTATTACAGTCTCTAGTGGTACAGGACTATTACAGTCTCTAGTGGTACAGGACTATTACGGTCTCTAGTGGTACAGGACTATTACAGTCTCTAGTGGTACAGGACTATTACGGTCTCTAGTGGTACAGGACTATTACGGTCTCTAGTGGTACAGGACTATTACAGTCTCTAGTGGTACAGGACTATTACAGTCTGTAGTGGTACAGGGCTATTACAGTCTCTAGTGGTACAGGACTATTACGGTCTCTAGTGGTACAGGACTATTACGGTCTCTAGTGGTACAGGACTATTAGGTCCTCTAGTGGTACAGGACTATTATGTTCTCTAGTGGTACAGGACTATTACGGTCTCTAGTGGTACAGGACTATTACAGTCTCTAGTGGTACAGGACTATTACAGTCTCTAGTGGTCTAGAAAGACTAAAGACTAGAGACTAGAGGGAGGCGCTCACCTTCTGCTTGCCTGAGAAGGCCTGGTAGTAACACTGTGGTACTGTACCTTCTGCTTGCCTGAGAAGGCCTGGTAGTAACACTGTGGTACTGTACCTTCTGCTTGCCTGAGAAGGCCTGGTAGTAACACTGTGGTACTGTACCTTCTGCTTGCCTGAGAAGGCCTGGTAGTAACACTGTGGTACTGTACCTTCTGCTTGCCTGAGAAGGCCTGGTAGTAACACTGTGGTACTGTACCTTCTGCTTGCCTGAGAAAGCGTGGTAGTAACACTGTGGTACTGTACCTTCTGCTTGCCTGAGAAGGCCTGGTAGTAACACTGTGGTACTGTACCTTCTTCTTGCCTGAGAAGGCCTGGTAGTAACACTGTGGTACTGTACCTTCTGCTTGCCTGAGAAGGCCTGGTAGTAACACTGTGGTACTGTACCTTCTGCTTGCCTGAGAAGGCCTGGTAGTAACACTGTGGTACTGTACCTTCTGCTTGCCTGAGAAGGCCTGGTAGTAACACTGTGGTACTGTACCTTCTGCTTGCCTGAGAAAGCCTGGTAGTAACACTGTGGTACTGTACCTTCTGCTTGCCTGAGAAGGCCTGGTAGTAACACTGTGGTACTGTACCTTCTGCTTGCCTGAGAAAGCGTGGTAGTAACACGACACATAAGTCATGATGGCCTTCTCATCCGGCCTCAACGTGCTAACGATGTCTGCCCAGGGAACAAAGGGAGGAGGAGAAGGGGAGAGGGAAGGAGAGATGGAAAAAAGAGAGAGAGAAGCGCAGAGTAAAAGTGTGCAGAGACAAAAGGTTCCAGCAGGTGGAGCTGTACAGTCAGACACCAGGGAGAGAGGAGACAACAGACACCAGTCTGACCAGGTTGTCAGGCACCAGGGAGAGAGGAGACAACAGGCACCAGTCTGACCAGGAGGAGACAACAGGCACCAGTCTGACCAGGTTGTCAGACACTAGGAAGAGAGGAGACGTCAGACACCAGTCTGACCAGGTTGTCAGACACTAGTCTGACCAGGTTGGTTGGTTTGTTAGTTTATCTGTTTGGATTCTATTGGCGGTTTAGCTGTTATAGTCCCAATGGTTACTATTCCTGGTGTCACCACTAAACAGGTGGGTAGGAGTTGGCTCTTTCACATTTAGTAATGCCTCTGACTGAATTCAGCATACTTGTTGATAGTGTGAATTTGTCTGATGTAGCCTTCTTTATACAGTAATCTGAGCTACATGGAGGTTCACTATATACTGCTCATACTCTTCTTCTTGACCCCATTCCTCTCCTTCTTCTTCTACATGCCAAAATAAAATGGAAGGCCGTGTCTGAATACTCTCTTCCAATTATAAATAGAGAGAATCTTTTTTCCACTCTGTCTTTTAAACACAGCTGGTCTCTCTGCTGCCCCGCTGCTGCAATGTGCTCGTTAGTTCTGGTCCTTATATAACTACACAACTCTTCTTCTTTAGTTCTGGTCCTTATATAACTACACAACTCTTCTTCTTCGTTAGTTCTGGTCCTTATATAACTACACAACTCTTCTTCTTCTTTAGTTCTGGTCCTTATATAACTACACAACTCTTCTTCTTTAGTTCTGGTCCTTATATAACTACACAACTCTTCTTCTTCGTTAGTTCTGGTCCTTATATAACTACACAACTCTTCTTCTTTAGTTCTGGTCCTTATATAACTACACAACTCTTCTTCTTCGTTAGTTCTGGTCCTTATATAACTACACAACTCTTCTTCTTTAGTTCTGGTCCTTATATAACTACACAACTCTTCTTCTTCTTTAGTTCTGGTCCTTATATAACTACACAACTCTTCTTCTTTAGTTCTGGTCCTTATATAACTACACAACTCTTCTTCTTCTTTAGTTCTGGTCCTTATATAACTACACAACTCTTCTTCTTTAGTTCTGGTCCTTATAAAACTACACAACTCTTCTTCTTCTTTAGTTCTGGTCCTTATATAACTACACAACTCTTCTTCTTTAGTTCTGGTCCTTATATAACTACACAACTCTTCTTCTTTAGTTCTGGTCCTTATATAACTACACAACTCTTCTTCTTCTTTAGTTCTGGTCCTTATATAACTACACAACTCTTCTTCTTCTTTAGTTCTGGTCCTTATATAACTACACAACTCTTCTTCTTCTTTAGTTCTGGTCCTTATATAACTACACAACTCTTCTTCTTCTTTAGTTCTGGTCCTTATATAACTACACAACTATTCTTCTTTAGTTCTGGTCCTTATATAACTACACAACTCTTCTTCTTTAGTTCTGGTCCTTATATAACTACACAACTCTTCTTCTTCTTTAGTTCTGGTCCTTATATAACTACACAACTCTTCTTCTTCTTTAGTTCTGGTCCTTATATAACTACACAACTCTTCTTCTTTAGTTCTGGTCCTTATATAACTACACAACTCTTCTTCTTCTTTAGTTCTGGTCCTTATATAACTACACAACTCTTCTTCTTCTTTAGTTCTGGTCCTTATATAACTACACAACTCTTCTTCTTTAGTTCTGGTCCTTATATAACTACACAACTCTTCTTCTTTAGTTCTGGTCCTTATATAACTACACAACTCTTCTTCTTTAGTTCTGGTCCTTATATAACTACACAACTCTTCTTCTTCTTTAGTTCTGGTCCTTATATAACTACACAACTCTTCTTCTTTAGTTCTGGTCCTTATATAACTACACAACTCTTCTTCTTCTTTAGTTCTGGTCCTTATATAACTACACAACTCTTCTTCTTCTTTAGTTCTGGTCCTTATATAACTACACAACTCTTCTTCTTTAGTTCTGGTCCTTATATAACTACACAACTCTTCTTCTTCTTTAGTTCTGGTCCTTATATAACTACACAACTCTTCTTCTTCTTTAGTTCTGGTCCTTATATAACTACACAACTCTTCTTCTTTAGTTCTGGTCCTTATATAACTACACAACTCTTCTTCTTTAGTTCTGGTCCTTATATAACTACACAACTCTTCTTCTTCGTTAGTTCTGGTCCTTATATAACGACACAACTCTTCTTCTTTAGTTCTGGTCCTTATATAACTACACAACTCTTCTTCTTTAGTTCTGGTCCTTATATAACTACACAACTCTTCTTCTTCTTTAGTTCTGGTCCTTATATAACTACACAACTCTTCTTCTTCTTTAGTTCTGGTCCTTATATAACTATACAACTCTTCTTCTTCGTTAGTTCTGGTCCTTATATAACTACACAACTCTTCTTCTTTAGTTCTGGTCCTTATATAACTACACAACTCTTCTTCTTTAGTTCTGGTCCTTATATAACTACACAACTCTTCTTCTTCTTTAGCTCTTGTCCTTATATAACTACACAACTCTTCTTCTTTAGTTCTGGTCCTTATATAACTACACAACTCTTCTTCTTCGTTAGTTCTGGTCCTTATATAACTACACAACTCTTCTTCTTTAGTTCTGGTCCTTATATAACTACACAACTCTTCTTCTTCGTTAGTTCTGGTCCTTATATAACTACACAACTCTTCTTCTTTAGTTCTGGTCCTTATATAACTACACAACTCTTCTTCTTCTTTAGTTCTGGTCCTTATATAACTACACAACTCTTCTTCTTTAGTTTAGTTCAGATATGTGTATCACACATATTGATATCCTGAATTCACTCTGAAAAGAAACCTGTTAAAGCTAAGAGATCCCGAACAACTATCATCAACCACTGTAGAACCAGATGGTTTCACATAAAACTACATCTATCTATGTGCCGAGAGATCCAATGAAAACATGACTCACTCAACTCAAAGGTGACCATGTACACATTGGCGGTAGTTGGGGTTAAGGAGTCCCCCCGCCCTCCCTCCCTCGCTACATAAAGTGATGAATCCAATCAAACAATTACATGTACTAGGAGTTGAGTTAGTTGTGGTAGACTGGTCTGACTGACTGGAGACGGTCTGACTGGTGCCTGTTATAGCAACAGAGATATACTATTTATTTTCCCATCATGCATTTGGAGGTGTGAAACTGTGAACCAATGCGGAGAGAGAAGAGGAAGAGCGTGAGAGGTTCCCCCCTGTTGGGCGGGGGCGGTGCAGCTGCAGAGAGAGAATGGTTAGTGTTAGAGGACAGATAGAGGAGCAGGAACCAAACCACCAGGAGGTGAGGAGGAGGAGGGGGAGAGGGGATAGAGAGGTGAGGAGGAGGAGGTGAGGAGGAGGGAGAGGTGAGGAGGAGGAGGAGGGGGAAAGGTGAGGAGGGGGAAAGGTGAGGAGGGGGAGAGGTGAGGAGGAGGGGGAGAGGTGAGGAGGAGGGGGAGAGGTGAGGAGGAGGGGGAGAGGTGAGGAGGGAGAGGTGAGGAAGAGGACGGAGAAGTGAGGAAGAGGTGAGGAGGAGGGGGGAGAGTTGCATCCTGGGATACCTTCTGGGCGCCAGAGAATGCGTGGTAGAAGCTAGACACGTAGGTCATGATGGCCTTTTCATCCGGGCGGGCCGTGCCCACGATGTCTGTAGAGAGAGAGGGTGGATGGGGGGGGATGGAGGAAGGAGGAGAGGGGGAGGAGGGGGTATGGTAATGATCATGTTAAACACAACAGATAAATTACATGTGGTAAAGACTGGTTGGTGAATGGTAAACACACCCTGTTCTCTAAATACACTATACTACTTCTGGATAGGTTTAACACAACAGACAAATGAGTCAAGACCATAGAGTTGAAATAGAGGGCGGAGCTTTGTATCTTTGCAATAATAGCGTCAGTGACAGCAGTGCCTGTACAGTGCCTTCAGAAAGTATTCACACCCCCTGTACTTTTCCACACATTTTGTTCTGTTACAGCCTGAATTTAAAATGTTTTAAGTTTACATTTTGTGTCACTGGTCTACACACAATACCCCGTAATGTCAAAGTGGAATCATGCTTTTAGAATTTTTTTACAAATTCATTTTTTTTAAATATGAAAAACTGAAATGTCTTCTGTCAATAAGTATTCAACCCCTTTGTTATGGCAAGCCTAAATCCGTGAGTAAAAATGTATTTAACGTTTATTTAACTAGGCAAGTCAGTTAAAAACAAATTTTTATTTACAATGACGGCCAAACCCGGACGACGCTGGGCCAACTGTGCGCCGCCCTATGGGACTCCCAATCACGGCCGGTTGTGATACAGCCTGGATTCGAACCAGGGTGTCTGCAGTGACGCCTAAAGCACTGAGATGCAGTGACTTAGACCGCTGCGCCACTCGGGAGCCCATGGACTCACTGTGTGCAATAATAGTGTTTAACATGATTTTTGAATGACTACCTCATCTCTGTACCCTACACATACAATTATCTGTAAGGTCCGTCAGTCGAGAAGATACAGGTGCCGGAGAGGAAGGAAACCTCTCATGGATTTCACCATGAGGCCAATAGTGACTTTATAGTTACCAGAGTTTAATGGCTGTGATAGGAGAAAACTGAGGATGGATCAACAACATTGTAGTTACTCCACAATACTAACCTAAATGACAGAGTGAAAAGAAGGAATCCTGTACAGGATAAAAAATATTCCAAAACATGTATCCTGTTTGCAATAAGGCACAAAGTAAAACCACAAAAAATGTGGCAAAGAAATTAACTTTATGTCCGGAATACAAAGCGTTATGTTTGGGCCAAATCTAACACATCATCACTGAGTACCACTCTTCATATTTTCAAGCATGGTGTTGGCTGCATCATGTTATGGGTATGCTTGTCATCGGCAAGGGAGTTTTCTTACAATAAAAAGAAACGGAATAGAGCTTAGCACAGGCAAAATCCTAGAGGAAAACCTGGTTCAGTCTGCTTTCCAACAGACACTGGTAGACAAATGTACCTTTCAGCTGGAAAATAACCTAAAACACAAGGCCAAATATACACTGGAGTTGTTTACCAAGATGACATTGAATGTTCCTGAGTGGCGTGGGGATGTATTTCAGCAGCAGGGACTGGGAGACTAGTCAGGATCAAGGCAAAGATGAACGGAGCAAAGTACAGAGAGATCCTTGATGAAAACCTGCTCCTGAGTTTTCAGGACCTCAGACTGGGGCAAAGGTTCACCTTTGGACAACAACCCTAAGAACACAGCCAAGACAACGCAGGAGTGGCTTCGGGACGAGTCTCTGAATGTCCTTGAGTGGACCAGCCAGAGCCCGGTCTTGAACCCGATCAAACATCTCTGGAGAGACCTGAAAATAGCTGTGGAGAGACCTGAAAATAGCTGTGCAGCGATGCTCCCCATCCTACCTGACAGAGCTTGAGAGGATCTGCAGACAACAATGGGAGAAACTCCCCAAATACAGGTGTGCCAAGCTTGTAGCATCATACCCAAGAAGACGCGAAGCTGTAATTGCTAGCAAAGGTGCTTCAACAAAGTACTGAGCAAAGGGTCTGAATACTTATGTAAATTTTTTTACATTTGCAAAATTTCCTAAAAACCTGTTTTTGCTTTCTCATTACGGGGTATTGTGTGTAGATTGATAAAATATATATATATATTGTAATCAATTTTAGAATAAGGCTGTAACGTAATAAAAATGTGTAAAAAGTCAAGGGGTCTGAATACTTTCTGTACCAAATATTAAGTTCTGCTTTCTGATGTATCAAATACTTATGTCATGCAATAAAATGCAAATTAATTACTTAAAAATCATACAATGTGATTTTCTGGATTTTTGTTTTAGATTCCGTCTCTCACAGTTGAAGTGTACCTATGATAAAAATTACAGACCTCTACATGCTTTGTAAGTAGGAAAACCTGCAAAATCGGCAGTGTATCAAATACTTGTTCTCCCCACTGTATATATATATATATATACATATTATATATACATATTTTATATATACATATATATATACACTGCTCAAAAAAATAAAGGGAACACTAAAATAACACATCCTAGATCTGAATGAATGAAATATTCTTATTAAATACTTTTTTCTTTACATAGTTGAATGTGCTGACAACAAAATCACACAAAAATGATCAATGGAAATCAAATGTATCAACCCATGGAGGTCTGGATTTGGAGTCACACTCAAAATTAAAGTGGAAAACCACACTACAGGCTGATCCAACTTTGATGTAATGTCCTTAAAACAAGTCAAAATGAGGCTCAGTAGTGTGTGTGGCCTCCACGTGCCTGTATGACCTCCCTACAACGCCTGGGCATGCTCCTGATGAGGTGGCGGATGGTCTCCTGAGGGATCTCCTCCCAGACCTGGACTAAAGCATCCGCCAACTCCTGGACAGTCTGTGGTGCAACGTGACGTTGGTGGATGGAGCGAGACATGATGTCCCAGATGTGCTCAATTGGATTCAGGTCTGGGGAACGGACGGGCCAGTCCATAGCATCAATGCCTTCCTCTTGCAGGAACTGCTGACACACTCCAGCCACATGAGGTCTAGCATTGTCTTGCATTAGGAGGAACCCAGGGCCAACCGCACCAGCATATGGTCTCACAAGGGGTCTGAGGATCTCATCTCGGTACCTAATGGCAGTCAGGCTACCTCTGGCGAGCACATGGAGGGCTGTGTGGCCCCCCAAAGAAATGCCACCCCACACCATGACTGACCCACCGCCAAACCGGTCATGCTGGAGGATGTTGCAGGCAGCAGAACATTCTCCACGGCGTCTCCAGACTCTGGCACGTCTGTCACATGTGCTCATGTGCTCAGTGTGAACCTGCTTTCATCTGTGAAGAGCACAGGGCGCCAGTGGCGAATTTGCCAATCTTGGTGTTCTCTGGCAAATGCCAAACGTCCTGCACGATGTTGGCCTGTAAGCACAACCCCCACCTGTGGAAGTCGGGCCCTCATACCACCCTCATGGAGTCTGTTTCTGACCATTTGAGCAGACACATGCACATTTGTGGCCTGCTGGAGGTCATTTTGCAGGGCTCTGGCAGTGCTCCTCCTTGCACAAAGGCGGAGGTAGCGGTCCTGCTGCTGGGTTGTTGCCCTCCTACGGTCTCCTGATGTACTGGCCTGTCTCCTGGTAGCGCCTCCATGCTCTGGACACTACGCTGACAGACACAGCAAACCTTCTTGCCACAGCTCGCATTGATGTGCCATCCTGGATGAGCTGCACTACCTGAGCCACTTGTGTGGGTTGTAGACTCCGTCTCATGCTACCACTAGAGTGAAAGCATCGCCAGCATTCAAAAGTGACCAAAACATCAGCCAGGAAGCATAGGAACTGAGAAGTGGTCTGTGGTCACCACCTGCAGAACCACTCCTTTATTGGGGGTGTCTTGCTAATTGCTTATAATTTCCACCTGTTGTCTATTCCATTTGCACAACAGCATGTGAAATTTATTGTCAATCAGTGTTGCTTCCTAAGTGGACAGTTTGATTTCACAGAAGTGTGATTGACTTGGAGTTACATTGTGTTGTTTAAGTGTTCCCTTTATTTTTTTGAGCAGTGTATATATATATATACATACACACACGGGTACATAATTGTTTTAATTAATATTACTAATAAAAACAGATTAAACACATTTTGTCAAAGGGATCCGTGGAGTAATTTTAGAGGTTGTAATACAATGTTATATTATTCATCTCCAACGTTGTTAAACCCTGAGCAACATGGGTCTGGGAGGCTCACTATTGGTATCCACTGTACTCCACCGAGACTTGGGTCATCCGGACACGCACCGCCGAAGTCATTGTAAAACCCGTTGTATGCTATTTTTAATCACCTCACTAGAGTTGTGTTCTGATTATGAGGGTGGGGTCCCCGGTTCCCAAAAAACGTTGAGAACTCCTGCTCTATCCAACTCTATGGTAAAGACCTCCACCCCACAATGACATGATGATAAACAGGAGACTAATATCCAGGAAGAGGAACGTCCCTTTGAGTCACTCCAGACGGCGTGCTAATCTAGGGGAAAATTCTAGAAAACGCACTCGCACTTACGTACACGTACACACACACACACACACACTCACACACACACACACACACACACACACACACACACACACACACACACACACACACACACACACACACACACACACACACACACACACACACACACACACACACACACACACACACACACACACACACACACACACTCTCTCTCTCTCTGACCCTCCATGACATGTATATTGATGTACAGAGGTTTAAAATGGGGCACTGGGACAAGGCAAGAGGAACGGAATAGAGAGAGCAGTCTGTCATCTGACTGTATTCCTCCGTTCAGCTTCCTGAAAAATGAGAGGACCATACAACCTTCTGTGGGGTCAAACAACAACAAATACCACTGAAAGACAACGGCTGCATCCCTAATGGCACCATATTACCTATATAGTGCACTACTTTACACCAAAGCTGGTCAAAAGTAGTGCACTTAATAGGGAATAGGGTGCCAAGCTGCATTTGTATCTAGTTTAAACACCAAACGACACTGTTAAGGTCATTTTTTCATGAATGTCACAGTCTCCACTTCTGTCTGCTTTGTGTTTCTTCATCCTGGTTCTGGGGACCCAAAGGAGTGCACATGTTTGTTTTGGCCCGAACACTAACACCCGATTCAAATAATCAAAGGGTTTGGTCTTCAGCACCAGGTTTGGGAAACACTTCCTTAACCCTTGACCCTTGACCCTCCTGGTCTTACCCTCAGCGTCCAACATCTTGGGGATGTCCAGGTACTTCTCTGCCACGTCGAAGGCTGTGTTCAGGTTAGTCATGGGGTCATCCTACAGGTGAGAGGAGAGACAGAGATAGAGGTCAGGGTTCATACTACAGGAGAGAGGAGGAGGAATAGACAGACAGACAGACAGGTAAACAGAGAGAGGTAGACAGGTAGACAGACAGACAGGTAGAGGGACAGAACGACAGATAGAGGGACAGAACGACAGGTAGAGGGACAGAACGACAGGTAGAGGGACAGACATGTAGGCAGACAGATATGTAGGCAGACAGACAGGTAGGTAGACAGACAGACAGGTAGAGGGACAGACAGACATGTAGGCAGACAGACATGTAGGCAGACAGACAGTTAGACATGTAGGCAGACAGACAGACAGACATGTAGATAGAAAGGTAGACAGACATGTAGATAGACAGGTAGAAAGGTAGACAGACATGTAGATAGACAGGTAGAAAGGTAGACAGACATATAGATAGACAGGTAGAAAGCTAGACAGACCGATAGACAGACCGTCACACCCTGATCTGTTTCATTATTATTATTTCGTTATTATCCCCCAGGTGTCGCTTGTTTTCCCCAGTGTTTCCTGTCTCTCTGTGCCAGTGTATTTATCCCTGTGTTTCCTGTCTCTCTGGGCCAGTGTATTTATCCCTGTGTTTCCTGTCTCTCTGTACCAGTGTATTTATCCCTGTGTTTCCTGTCTCTCTGTGCCAGTGTATATATCTCTGTGTTTCCTGTCTCTCTGTGCCAGTTCGACTTGTCTGTTTCCCCGTACTCCTGCTTTTTCTATTCTCCTTTTTCTAGTCCTCCCGGTTTTGACCCTTGCCTGTTTCTGGACTCTGTACCCACCTGCCTGACCTCGAGCCTGCCTGCCACTCTGTACCTCCTGGACTCTGAACTGGTTTTGACCTTTTGCCTGTCCACAACCATTCTCTTGCCTACCCCTTCTGGATTACAATAAATATCAAAGACTCCAACCATCTGCCTCCCATATCTGCATCTGGGTCTGGCCTTGTGACCTGATACAGACATGTTTTTAGGCGAGAGGAAAAACAGATAGAGGATCATTTCCACGTCGTTAGATGTGGTTGCATTAGTGTTGGAAAGACTGCTAAGGTAAAGCAGTAACAGTAGTCTCACCTTGCGCAGCTTGCCATAGTCAATGAGCTCTGGACGGTGTCTGTGAATGAGAGCACAGAATCCCAACCCATCTTTCCAGCTGAGAGAGAGAGAGAGAGACAGAGACAGAGAGACAGAGACAGAGAGAGAGACAGAGAGAGAGACAGAGAGACAGAGACAGAGAGACAGAGACAGAGAGAAGGAGAGAGAGAGAGATGTAATATAAGAGAAGATTTGGATGAATCATAACACACTAATCCATGGCTACAGAGACGCACTGAGGAATCCCTATACCTACACACTATTTCAAATCACTTTGACCTTCTCTCCCTGTCCATCCTTCCAGAAGGCATTGCCATGGCAGAGAATCTACCCTATATGGACTGATAGATGAGCTACGTGCCATCAGGTCCTCATTAAAACAACAACGAGCTCTAACAACCTGATGCACATCACAGAGCACATTGTTGGTCTAACCAGCCTCTGAGTCAGGACTGGTGTTCATAGAGCCAGGTCTGACCAGCTTCTGAGTCAGGACTGGTGTTCATAGAGCCAGGTCTGACCAGCTTCTGAGTCAGGACTGGTGTTCATAGAGCCAGGTCTGACCAGCTTCTGAGTCAGGACTGGTGTTCATAGAGCCAGGTCTGACCAGCTTCTGAGTCAGGACTGGTGTTCATAGAGCCAGGTCTGACCAGCTTCTGAGTCAGGACTGGTGTTCATAGAGCCAGGTCTGACCAGCTTCTGAGTCAGGACTGGTGTTCATAGAGCCAGGTCTGACCAGCTTCCGCTGGAATAACCACCTCCTCCCCTCCTCTCCTCCCCTCCCCTCCCCTCCATCCTCTCCCCTCCTCTCCTCTCCTCTCTTCTCCCCTCCTCTCATCCCCCCCTCCTCTCCCACTCCTCCCCTCCTCTCATCCCCCCCTCCTCTCCCTCTCCTCTCCTCCATCCTCTCCCCTCCTCTCATCCCCCCCTCCTCTCCCCTCTCCTCCCCTCCATCCTCTCCCCCTCCTCTCCTCTCCTCCATCCTCTCCCCTCCTCTCATCCCCCCCTCCTCTCCCTCTCCTCTCCTCCATCCTCTCCCCTCCTCTCATCCCCCCCTCCTCTCCCTCTCCTCCCCACCATCCTCTCCCCTCTTCTCCTCTCCTCTCTTCTCCCCTCCCTCTCCCCTCCTCTCATCCCCCCCTCCTCTCCCTCTCCTCCCCTTCATCCTCTTCCCCCTCCTCTCCCTCTCATCCCCCCCTCCTCTCCCTCTCCTCCCCTCCATCCTCTCCCCTCCTCTCATCCCCCCCTCCTCTCTTCTCCTCTCCTCTCTTCTCCCCTCCTCTCCTCTCTTCTCCCCTCCTCTCTTCTCCTCTCCTCTCTTCTCCCCTCCTCTCTTCTCCTCTCCTCTCTTCTCCCCTCCTCTCTTCTACCCTCCCCACTCCTCCTCTGTTCAATTATTGTCCTCCATCTTAAACGGCATCGACCGCCACTGAATCACATTGCCTGTAAAACCTCTAGCAGAGGCCTTGTGTGTGTCCCACATTGAACAGTACTCCCTATATAGTGCACTACTTTTAACTAAGGACCTATGGCAGCCCTATTCCCTATATAGTGCACTACTTTTAACTAAGGACCTATGGCAGCCCTATTCCCTATATAGTGCACTACTTTTAACTAAGGACCTATGGCAGCCCTATTCCCTATATAGTGCACTACTTTTAACTAAGGACCTATGGCAGCCCTATTCCCTATATAGTGCACTACTTTTAACTAAGGACCTATGGCAGCCCAATTCCCTATATAGTGCACTACTTTTAACCAGTGCTCTATAATAGAGTGCCATTTGGGACGTAGGGTTCTTCTATTACCTAATGTGAAAGTTCTGAATGTTGACATTCTTGTAGGGAGCAGTCTTCCTCTGGCACCACAGAAGAAGACCCTCTTTGGCTGATGTTTCTGTAGGTAGGAGAGGAGAGGAGAAGAGAGGAAGGGAGGAGAGGAGAGAGGAAGGAAGGAAAGGAGCAGAAGGGAGGAGAGGGGAGGAGCAGAAGAAAGGAGAGGGGAAGAAGGGGGGAGAGGAGCAGAAGGGAGGGGAGGGGAGGATGTAGGCGGAAAAACAATCAATGAGAAATTAGTTAGTTAAAATCATGCTGTGACATAGGATTGGTTCCTAACGGCATCCCATTTGACACATTTCCTTAACCTGGACTGTTTCTGCTGAGCCAGTTCAAACTAATCCCATTGTGGCTGTAGGGGGTTTTAAAAGGAGAGGCTGTAGGAGGTTTTAAAAGGAGAGACTGTAGGAGGTTTTAAAGGGAGAGGCTGTAGGAGGTTTTAAAAGGAGAGGCTGTAGGAGGTTTTAAAAGGAGAGGCTGTAGGGGTTTTAAAAGGAGAGGCTGTAGGGGGTTTTAAAAGGAGATGCTGTAGGGGTTTTAAAAGGAGAGGCTGTAGGGTTTTTTAAAAGGAGAGGCTGTAGGGGGTTTTAAAAGGAGAGGCTGTAGGGGGTTTTAAAAGGAGAGGCTGTAGGGGTTTTAAAATGAGAGGCTGTAGGGGGTTTTAAAAGGAGAGGCTGTAGGGGTTTTTAAAAGGAGAGGCTGTAGGGGGTTTTAAAAGGAGAGGCTGTAGGAGGTTTCATTAGGAGAGGCTGTAGGGGTTTTAAAAGGAGAGGCTGTAGGGGGTTTTAAAAGGAGAGGCTGTAGGGGGTTTTAAAAGGAGATGCTGTAGGGGTTTTAAAAGGAGAGACTGTAGGGGTTTTAAAAGGAGAGGCTGTAGGGGTTTTTAAAAGGAGAGGCTGTAGGAGGTTTTAAAAGGAGAGGCTGTAGGGGTTTTAGAAGGAGAGGCTGTAGGAGGTTTTAAAAGGAGAGGCTGTAGGGGTTTTAGAAGGAGAGACTGTAGGAGGTTTTAAAAGGAGAGGCTGTAGGGGGTTTTAAAAGGAGAGGCTGTAGGGGGTTTTAAAAGGAGAGGCTGTAGGGGGTTTTAAAAGGAGAGGCTGTAGGGGTTTTAAAAGGAGAGGCTGTAGGAGGTTTTAAAAGGAGATGCTGTAGGGGTTTTAAAAGGAGAGGCTGTAGGGTTTTTTAAAAGGAGAGGCTGTAGGGGGTTTTAAAAGGAGAGGCTGTAGGGGGTTTTAAAAGGAGAGGCTGTAGGGGTTTTAAAATGAGAGGCTGTAGGGGGTTTTAAAAGGAGAGGCTGTAGGGGTTTTTAAAAGGAGAGGCTGTAGGGGGGTTTAAAAGGAGAGGCTGTAGGAGGTTTCATTAGGAGAGGCTGTAGGGGTTTTAAAAGGAGAGGCTGTAGGGGGTTTTAAAAGGAGAGGCTGTAGGGGGTTTTAAAAGGAGATGCTGTAGGGGTTTTAAAAGGAGAGACTGTAGGGGTTTTAAAAGGAGAGGCTGTAGGGGTTTTTAAAAGGAGAGGCTGTAGGAGGTTTTAAAAGGAGAGGCTGTAGGGGTTTTAGAAGGAGAGGCTGTAGGAGGTTTTAAAAGGAGAGGCTGTAGGGGTTTTAGAAGGAGAGACTGTAGGGGTTTTTAAAAGGAGAGGCTGTAGGGGGTTTTAAAAGGAGAGGCTGTAGGTTTTAAAAGGAGAGGCTGTAGGGTTTTTTAAAAGGAGAGGCTGTAGGAGGTTTTAAAATGAGAGGCTGTAGGGGGTTTTAAAAGGAGAGGCTGTAGGGGGTTTTATAAGGAGAGACTGTAGGAGGTTTTAAAAGGAGAGGCTGTAGGAGGTTTTAAAAGGAGAGGCTGTAGGGGGTTTTAAAAGGAGATGCTGTAGGGGTTTTAAAAGGAGAGACTGTAGGGGTTTTAAAAGGAGAGGCTGTAGGGGTTTTTAAAAGGAGAAGGCTGTAGGGGTTTTGGAAGGAGAGGCTGTAGGAGGTTTTAAAAGGAGAGGCTGTAGGGGTTTTTAAAGGAGAGGCTGTAGGGGGTTTTAAAAGGAGAGGCTGTAGGAGGTTTTAAAAGGAGAGGCTGTAGGGGTTTTAGAAGGAGAGGCTGTAGGAGGTTTTAAAAGGAGAGGCTGTAGGGGTTTTTAAAAGGAGAGGCTGTAGGGGGTTTTATAAGGAGAGGCTGTAGGAGGTTTTAAAAGGAGAGGGGGAATCATTCATCTCTAATACAGTTCATGTTATATGGTATATTAATACGGTATATATTATGACATATATTCATCTATCATGTTATATGGTATATTAATACGGTATATATTATGACATTTATTCATCTATCATGTTATATGGTATATTAATACGGTATATATTATGACATATATTCATCCATGTTATATTCTATTACTTGTATATAACTTATGTTTGTTTTAGTATACATTCAAAGCCAACAATACAAAATGCATCTGATACTTACTTATTCAATTTGAATGTAAAATTGAGCTGCCTACTGTAACCCCAATCCCATTTTGCTCTGCCCAGGGTACCACCGAAGTACCCACTCTTATGCATTTTACCAGTAGGCCTATTGCCTCATGAGTCTTCTCAAGTACCCCTGTGGACAGGACAAGTACCCCTGTGGATAGACCAAGTACCCCTGTGGACAGGCCAAGTACCCCTGTGGACAGGCCAAGTACCCCTGTGGACAGGCCAAGTACCCCTGTGGACAGGCCAAGTACCCCTGTGGATAGGCCAAGTACCTCTGTGGATAGGCCAAGTACCCCTGTGGATAGGCCAAGTACCTCTGTGGATTGTACCCATGTGGATATAATGCGTTATAACATGTTGTAAACATGAATAAGCCTTTATAATGTGTTATAAACAAGAGGAAGTCAGAGGAGGACATCTACATCCTGGTACCTTCCACAGAGATGTCCTGGATGGCGAAGCGAAGGATTATGGTCCAGATCATTCCCAGGGTCATTTTAGCATTGCCGTCGACGATCTCTGCAGGAGAGGAGAGGAGAGGAGAGGAGAGGAGAGGAGAGGAGAGGAGAGGAGAGGAGAGGAGGAGAAGAGAAGAAGAGAGGTTAGCCTGAGATCACATTGACAGTGCTAGTTACAGTTTCACTGTGCCATTTGATGTATATCAGGTTTATGATTTCATTGCTGGTGAAATAACATTGATCTGACTTCACATGCATGACAGTACTCCTACATGCACATACAGTAGTACTTTAAAGTATTTTTTACTTAAGTACTTTACACCACTGCATAACTATGACAACGGGCAATGCAAAACGGAATGAGCATTGCCCATGGTCAGACTTTTCACCGGTTCGGATACACGCTCAGCTGCCTAAAGCTCGGCTGCCTAAAACTTCCCAGAGGTGGAACGCAGCAAGACACAGACATGCAGTCTAATTAGCGACTGAATGTTGCAAACATTGGCTAGGGCTGCGCAGGAAGCAGACAAGGCAGTAAAGTGGTGTTTGTTTTTTTCCAGGAACTACGGATATGGCAGCAACTATAAAGATGAATCTACATCACACAAAAAAACACTGACAGTTTTATCTCCAAAGTGTAGGGGCTGCGTCCTGCTTGTCCAACTACAATATCCCGTTGGCGCAGACAGACAGGCTGTAGCCTTTAAAAAATAACAGGCTACATACAGTATGTTCCAGAATGTTCCTTAAAATCACCAGCAGGATTTCTTATTTCAGCTGATCAGAAATACGACGCAGAGACATTTACGCTACATCGTCGTGGTTCAGAAGAGGGTGAGTTAAGAGTTAAACGTGAAGGGACGGGGGAGTGTGAGCAGCCATTACGTTAGAAAAACAAAGATGTGCGTAGAATAGCATGCGCAGAACCGTGATCCCAAATCTAGCATGAAGAGGTTTCAAATTAAATCAAATCAAAGTATATTTGTCACGTTAGATGAATACAAACAGCTCCCAAACCTCACAGTGAAATGCTTATTTACAGGCTCTAACCAATAGTGCAAAAAAGGTATTAGGTGAACAATAGGTAGGTAAAGAAATAAAAACAACAGTAAAAAGACAGGCTATATACAGTAGAGGCTATATACAGTAGAGAGGCTACATACAGTAGAGAGGCTATATACAGTAGAGGCTATATACAGTAGAGAGGCTATATACAGTAGTGAGGCTATATACAGTAGAGAGGCTATATACAGTAGAGAGGCTATATACAGTAGAGGGGCTACATACAGTAGAGAGGCTATATACAGTAGAGAGGCTATATACAGTAGAGAGGCTATATACAGTAGAGGGGCTACATACAGTAGAGAGGCTATATAGAGTAGAGAGGCTATATACAGTAGAGAGGCTATATACAGTAGAGAGGCTATATACAGTAGAGAGGCTATATACAGTAGAGGGGCTATAGACAGTAGAGAGGCTATATACAGTAGAGAGGCTATATACAGTAGAGAGGCTATATACAGTAGAGAGGCTCTATACAGTAGAGAGGCTATATACAGTAGAGAGGCTATATACAGTAGAGAGGCTATATACAGTAGAGAGGCTATATACAGTAGAGAGGCTATATACAGTAGAGGGGCTATAGACAGTAGAGAGGCTATAGACAGTAGAGAGGCTATATACAGTAGAGAGGCTATATACAGTAGAGAGGCTATATACAGTAGAGAGGCTATATACAGTAGAGAGGCTATATACAGTAGAGAGGCTATATACAGTAGAGAGGCTATATACAGTAGAGAGGCTCTATACAGTAGAGAGGCTATATACAGTAGAGAGGCTATATACAGTAGAGAGGCTATATACAGTAGAGAGGCTATATACAGTAGCGAGGCTACATACAGAGACACCTGTTAGTCAGGCCGGTTTCCGGATGGGGGGGGACCCGGATTGGGGCCTCTCCTCTTCTCACCACCTCTCCTCTCCTCCCAAACTAATCATGTGTTTCTACCTCTAATCTAGGGCACCTAGTGCGTTAGTTATCCACTGTACTGGAACCAGTTCGGGCTCACTTCCAACAGGCTCACCACATGTCACAGCATAGACAACACTGACACAATATAACATCAAGTTAGGGGCTTCAAGTTTAATGTTACATGAGAACACAATACTAAAGAGACCATGTATAAAGGAAACAGAATGTCAATATGGTGAGATTAGGGATGTACTGAACAGATCCAGCTGGGGGAGGGAACCACATATCCTGTTCATTCCAGCTGGGGGAGGGAACCACACATCCTGTTCATTCCAGCTGGGGGAGGGAACCACACATCCTGTTCATTCCAGCTGGGGGAGGGAACCACACATCCTGTTCATTCCAGCTGGGGGAGGGAACCACACATCCTGTTCATTCCAGCTGGGGGAGGGAACCACACATCCTGTTCATTCCAGCTGGGGGAGGGAACCACACATCCTGTTCATTCCAGCTGGGGGAGGGAACCACACATCCTGTTCATTCCATTTAAAAGTCTGACATCGTCCTGTCACTAACCCCTAATCCCAACCACCCACCCTCTGTCCTGTCACTAACCCCTAAGCCCAACCTCTGTCCTGTCACTAACCCCTAATCCCAACCACCCACCCTCTGTCCTGTCACTAACCCCTAATCCCAACCACCCACCCTCTGTCCTGTCACTAACCCCTAAACCCAACCTCTGTCCTGTCACTAACCCCTAAACCCAACCTCTGTCCTGTCACTAACCCCTAATCCCAACCACCCACCCTCTGTCCTGTCACTAACCCCTAATCCCAACCACCCACCCTCTGTCCTGTCACTAACCCCTAAACCCAACCTCTGTCCTGTCACTAACCCCTAAACCCAACCTCTGTCCTGTCACTAACCCCTAATCCCAACCACCCACCCTCTGTCCTGTCACTAACCCCTAATCCCAACCACCCACCCTCTGTCCTGTCACTAACCCCTAAACCCAACCTCTGTCCTGTCACTAACCCCTAAGCCCAACCTCTGTCCTGTCACTAACCCCTAATCCCAACCACCCACCCTCTGTCCTGTCACTAACCCCTAATCCCAACCACCCACCCTCTGTCCTGTCACTAACCCCTAAACCCAACCTCTGTCCTGTCACTAACCCCTAAACCCAACCTCTGCCCTGTCACTAACCCCTAATCCCAACCACCCACCCTCTGTCCTGTCACTAACCCCTAATCCCAACCACCCACCCTCTGTCCTGTCACTAACCCCTAAACCCAACCTCTGTCCTGTCACTAACCCCTAAGCCCAACCTCTGTCCTGTCACTAACCCCTAATCCGAACCTCCCACCCTCTGTCCTGTCACTAATCCCAACCTCCCAACCTCTGTCCTGTTACTAATCCCAACCTCCCAACCTCTGTCCTGTCACTAACCCCTAAGCCCAACCTCTGTCCTGTCACTAACCCCTAATCCCAACCACCCACCCTCTGTCCTGTCACTAACCCCTAATCCCAACCTCCCACCCTCTGTCCTGTCACTAATCCCAACCTCCCACCCTCTGTCCTGTCACTAACCCCTAATCCGAACCTCCCACCCTCTGTCCTGTCACTAATCCCAACCTCCCACCCTCTGTCCTGTCACTAACCCCTAAACCCAACCTCTGTCCTGTCACTAACCCCTAATCCCAACCACCCACCCTCTGTCCTGTCACTAACCCCTAATCCGAACCTCCCACCCTCTGTCCTGTCACTAATCCCAACCTCCCACCCTCTGTCCTGTCACTAACCCCTAATCCCAACCTCTGTCCTGTCACTAACCCCTAATCCGAACCTCCCACCCTCTGTCCTGTCACTAATCCCAACCTCCCAACCTCTGTCCTGTCACTAATCCCAACCTCCCACCCTCTGTCCTGTCACTAACCCCTAATCCGAACCTCCCACCCTCTGTCCTGTCACTAATTCCAACCTCCCAACCTCTGTCCTGTTACTAATCCCAACCTCCCACCCTCTGTCCTGTCACTAACCCCTAATCCCAACCTCCCACCCTCTGTCCTGTCACTAATCCCAACCTCCCACCCTCTGTCCTGTCACTAACCCCTAATCCCAACCTCCCACCCTCTGTCCTGTCACTAATCCCACCCTCTGTCCTGTCACTAATCCCACCCTCTGTCCTGTCACTAATCCCACCCTCTGTCCTGTCACTAATCCCACCCTCTGTCCTGTCACTAATCCCACCCTCTGTCCTGTCACTAATCCCACCCTCTGTCCTGTCACTAATCCCACCCTCTGTCCTGTCACTAATCCCACCCTCTGTCCTGTCACTAATCCCACCCTCTGTCCTGTCACTAATCCCACCCTCTGTCCTGTCACTAATCCCACCCTCTGTCCTGTCACTAATCCCACCCTCTGTCCTGTCACTAATCCCACCCTCTGTCCTGTCACTAATCCCACCCTCTGTCCTGTCACTAATCCCACCCTCTGTCCTGTCACTAATCCCACCCTCTGTCCTGTCACTAATCCCACCCTCTGTCCTGTCACTAACCCCACCCTCTGTCCTGTCACTAATCCCACCCCCTGTCCTGTCACTAATCCCACCCTCTGTCCTGTCACTAATCCCACCCTCTGTCCTGTCACTAATCCCACCCTCTGTCCTGTCACTAACCCCACCCTCTGTCCTGTCACTAATCCCACCCTCTGTCCTGTCACTAATCCCACCCTCTGTCCTGTCACTAACCCCCACCCCCTGTTGTATCACTAACCCCCAACCCCCACCCCCTGTCTTATCACTAACCCCGAACCACCACCCCCTGTCTTATCACTAACCCCGAACCCCCACCCCCTGTCTTATCACTAACCCCGAACCCCCACCCCCTGTCTTATCACTAACCCCGAACCCCCACCCCCTCATATGGCCCTCTGCCTGCCCTGACACTTTCCACGAGCTTTAAACTCTGTTTGAGTGTCCACTGCCTGAACTCCTGCCCAAGCCTCCCCATCACCAACCTCCACCCACCCATCACCAGCCCCCCCCCCTGTCACCAGCCCCCACCCACCCATCACCAGCCCCCCCCACCCATCACCAGCCCCCCCCCACCTACCTGTCACCAGCCCCCACCCACCCCTGTCACCAACCCCCAACCACCCGTCACCAGCCCCCAACCACCCACCTACCCGTCACCAGCCCCCACCCACTCCTGTCACCAGCCCCCACCCACCCCTGTCACCAACC